>NC_041390.1:518241274-518269394 GCF_002162155.2 Triticum dicoccoides | reverse complement strand
TCTTTTAAAGTCCTTTATGTGGTGTCGCTCAGACGCCCGACTGTGGTATTTCTTTTAAAGCCCTCTATGTGGTGTCGCTCAGACGCCCGACTGTGGCATTTCTTTTAAAGCCCTTTATGTGGTGTCGCTCAGACGCCCGACTGTGGCATTGCTTGTTATCTATTCCATAAATTTTAATACTACTATGTTATTGCATTTTTATAAATAACTTGCTTGCACGCATCTGAGTTTCATTTATCTTTTGTGACTGACGTCATGAGCATAAAATATTTTCAGCACATCATTGTTATATTGTACCTGTGTTCATAATGTCTGCGAGTACATTCAAAGTACTCACTGGCTTGTCCCTGGCTATTGTCTTGGCCAGATTTTCTTGCACGGAGAGGAGCGACGCGATGCCAGCCCCGGAACCCACTCAATGGAGATAGCAGCCTCGCGAAGATAGGAATTAACCTGGTCAGCTGTTCCCGTGGGAAATGGAGTCCCATAGACACTGATGTTTCACAACCCGCTTCCGTCATCAACCACTAGAAACCATTTGTTGTACTCGCAGGCCAGAATGGTCTTGTACTACATATGTTGTATTTTGCTTGGAATTTCTGTATCAAGTTGGAGCCTCATCAGCTAACAGTAATCCTGGGGCTGATGAGCACGACGGTCTTTTCTGGAATTTTATTACCCGGAAAACCGGTCGTGACATAGGGGGAGGGGAGGGGCTGCGCCCCCAGCTAGGGTTCCCTCCCTAGGGGTGGAGGCCAGCCCTAGATCCCATCTAGGGGGCGGCCAAGGGGGGAGAGAGGGGGGCGCACCACTAGGTGGGCCTTAGGCCCATCTGAGCCTACGGTTTGCCCCCTTCCCCTCTTGGAGGCGCCTTGGGCCTTGGTGGGAGGCGCCCCAGCCCACCTAGGTGCTGGTCCCTTCCCACTATTGGCCCATGTAGGCCTCCGGGGCTGGTGGCCCCACCTGGTGGACCCCCGGACCCCTCCGGTGGTCCCGGTACACTACCGGTGATGCCCGGAACACTTCCGGTGGCCAAAACTATACTTCCTATATATCAATTTTTACCTCCGAACCATTCCGTAACTGCTCGTGACGTCCGGGATCTCATCCGGGACTCCGGACAACATTCGGTAACCGCGTACATACTTTCCCTATAACCCTAGCATCATCGAACCTTAAGTGTGTAGACCCTACGGGTTCGGAAGTCATGCAGACATGGCCGAGACAACTCTCCGGTCAATAACCAACAGCGGGATCTGGATACCCATGTTGGCTCCCACATGCTCCACGATGATCTCATCGGATGAACCACGATGTCAAGGACTTAATCAATCCAGTATATAATTCCCTTTGTCTAGCGGTACGATACTTGCCCGAGATTCGATCATTGGTATCCCAATACCTTGTTCAATCTCGTTACCGGCAAGTCTCTTTACTCGTTCCATAACACATCATCCCATGATCAACTCCTTGATCACATTGTGCACATTATGATGATGTCCTACCGAGTGGGCCCAGAGATACCTCTCCGTTTACACGGAGTGACAAATCCCAGTCTCGATTCGTGCCAACCCAACAGACACTTTCGGAGATACCTGTAGTGTACCTTTATAGCCACCCAGTTACGTTGTGAGGTTTCGCACACCCAAAGCACTCCTACGGTATCCGGGAGTTGCATAATCTCATGGTCTAAGGAAATGATACTTGACATTAGAAAAGCTTTAGCATACGAACTACATGATCTTGTGCTAGGCTTAGGATTGGGTCTTGTCCATCACATCATTCTCCTAATGATGTGATCCCGTTATCAACGACATCCAATGTCCATGGTCAGGAAACCATAACCATCTATTGATCAACGAGCTAGTCAACTAGAGGCTTACTAGGGACATGGTGTTGTCTATGTATCCACACATGTATCTGAGTTTCCTATCAATACAATTCTAGCATGGATAATAAACAATTATCATGAACAAGGAAATATAATAATAACCAATTTATTATTGCCTCTCGGGCATATTTCCAACAGAGCTTTCTTTGGCTATGTTATTTTGAGAAGACATAATTTCTTGGTTAGTATGCTTGAAGTATTATTATTTTTATGCCAATACTAAACTTGTGTCTTGAATCTTTTGGATCTAAACATTCATGCCACAATAAAGGAAATTACATTGAAAATTATGTTAGGTAGCATTCTGCATCAAAATTTCTATTTTATCATTTACCAACTCGAGGACGAGCAGGAATTAAGCTTGGGGATGCTTGATACGTCTCCAACATATCTATAATTTTTTATTGTTCCATGCTATTATATTATCTGTTTTCGATGTTTAATGGGCTTTAATATGCACTTTTATATTATTTTTGGGACTAACCTATAACCGGAGGCCTAGTGCCGGTTTATGTTTTTTTTTGTGCCTATTTTAGTGTTTCGCAGAAAAGGAATATCAAACGGAATCCAAACGAAACGAAACCTTCGCGAGGATCTTTCTTGGAACAAACGCAAACCAGGAGACTTGGAGTTGAAGTCTGGAACTCCGCAAAGCTTCAATGAGGCAGGAGGGCGCGCCCAGGGGGGTAGGCGCACCCCATCCTCGTGGGCCCGACGGAGCTCCACTGGCGTACTTCTTTCTCCTATATATACTCTTATACCCTAAAAACATCAGGGGAGCCACGAAACCACTTTTCCACCGCCACAACCTTCTGTAACCGTGAGATCCCATCTAGGGCCTTTTCCGACGGTCTGCCGGAGGGGGATTCGGTCATGGAGGGCTTCTACATCAACACCATAGCCTCTACGTTGATGTGTGAGTAGTTTACCACAGACCTTCGGGTCCATAGTTATTAGCTAGATGGCTTCTTCTCTCTCTTTGGTTCTCAATACAAAGTTCTCCTCGATGTTCTTGGAGATCTATTCGATGTTATACTTTTTGTGGTGTGTTTGCCGAGATCCGATGAATTATGGATTTATGATCAAGTTTATCTATGAACAATATTTGGTTCTTCTCTGAATTGATATATGCATGATTTGATATCTTTGCAAGTCTCTTCGGATTATCGGTTTAGTTTGGCCTACTAGATTGATCTTTCTTGCAATGGGAGAGGTGCTTAGCTTTGGGTTCAATCTTGCGGTGTCCTTTCCCAGTGATAGTAGGGGCAGCAGGGCACGTATTGTATTGTTGCCGTCGAGGATAAAAAGATGGGGTTTATATCATATTGCTTGAGTTTATCCCTCTACATCATGTCATCTTGCCTAAAGCATTACTCTGTTCCTATGAACTTAGTACTCTAGATGCATGCTGGATAGTGGTCGATGTGTGGAGTAATAGTGGTAGATGCAGAATCGTTTCGGTCTACTTAACACGGACGTGATGCCTATATTTCATAATCATTTCCTAGATATTCTCATAACTATGCACTCTTCTATCAATTGCTCGGCAGTAATTTGTTCACCCACGTAATACTTGCTATCATGAGAGAAGCCACTAGTGAAACCTATGGCCCCCGGGTCTCTTTCTTTTTATATTGCATCTCTTTTATTTACATCGCATCTCATTTACTATTTTGCAATCTATACAACAAAAATACCAAAAATATTTACCTTACTGTCTTTATCAGAACTCACTTTCGCAAGTGACCATGAAGGGATTGACAACCCCTTTATCGCGTTGGTTGCGAGGTTCTTGATTGTTTGTGGAGGTACTAGGTGACTTGCGTGTTATCTCCTACTGGATTGATACCTTGGTTCTCGAAAACTAAGGGAAATACTTACGCTACTTTGCTGCATCACCCTTTCCTCTTCAAGGGAAAACCAATGCTTTCTCAAGAGGTAGCATTGTGCCATCTCTAATTTTCAAAATAAACTTCTCTTTTGTGTGTTTGTTTCACTCGCGGGGCGGTGAGGGGTGGCTAATATTTTCCATGCTAGATGTGTTATTCTCAAGACGAGTGTTTATTCACTTGTCATTGCACGAGAGTAAGGCAAAGGTATTAGGGATGCCCAATCCCGAAATGCAAAAATGAATTTACTTTATGTTGTCAAATAATAAATTCCTTGGAAAGTGTTCATATGGAGGGCTGATACATCTTCGTCGTATCTACTTTTCCAAACACTTTTGCCTTTATTTTGGACTCTAACTTGCATGATTTGAATGGAACTAACCGTACCAATGTTGTTTTCAGCAGAATTGCCATGGTGTTATTTTTGTGCAGAAATAAAAGTTCTCGGAATGACCTGAAAATCAATGGAGAATTATTTTGGAATATATAAAAAATACTGGAAGAAAGATCCACGTCAGGGGGCCACCACCTATCCACGAGGGTGGGGGTGCGCCCTACCCCCCTATGCGCGCCCCTTGCCTCGTGGGCCCCCTGACGCTCCACCGACCTCAACCTTGACTCCAAATATTCACTTTCAGGGAGAAAAAAAATCAAAGAGAAGGATTCATCGTGTTTTACGATACGGAGCCGCCGCCAAGCCCTAAACTCTCTCGGGAGGGCTGATCTGGAGTCCGCTCGGGCTCCGGAGAGGGGAATCCGTCGCCATCGTCATCATCAACCTTCCTCCATCACTAATTTCATGGTCCTCACCGCCATGTGTGAGTAATTCCATCATAGGCTTGCTGGACGGTGATGGGTTGGATGAGATTTATCATGTAATCGAGTTAGTTTTGTTAGGGTTTGATCCCTAGTATCCACTATGTTCTGAGGTTGATGTTGATACGACTTTGCTATGCTTAATGCTTGTCACTAGGGCCCGAGTGCCATGATTTCAGATCTGAACCTATTATGTTTCCATCAATATATGAGAGTTCTTGATCCTATCTTGCAAGTCTATAGTCACCTATTATGTGTTATGATCCGTTAACCCCGAAGTGACAATAATTGGGATACTTACCGGTGATGACCGTAGTTTGAGGAGTTCATGTATTCACTATGTGTTAATGCTTTGGTCCGGTACTCTATTAAAAGGAGGCCTTAATATCCCTTAGTTTCCAATAGGACCCCGCTGCCACGGGAGGGTAGGACAAAAGATGTCATGCAAGTTCTTTTCCATAAGCACGTATGACTATATTCGGAATACATGCCTACATTGCATTGATGAACTGGAGCTAGTTCCATGTCACCCTAGGTTATGACTGTTACATGATCAATTGTATCCGGCATAATTCTCCATCACCGATCCAATGCCTACGAGCTTTTCCTATATTGTTCTTCGCTTATTTACTTTTCTGCTGCTATTGTTACCATCACTATAAAATCCAAAAATATTTCTTTTGCTACCGTTACCTTTTGCTATCGTTACGACTACTATCATATTACTTTGCTACTAAATACCTTGCTACAGATATTAAGTTTCCAGGTGTGGTTGAATTGACAACTCAGCTGCTAATACTTGATAGTATTCTTTGGCTCCCCTTGTGTCGAATCAATAAATTTGGGTTGAATACTCTACCCTCGAAAACTGTTGCGATCCCCTATAATTGTGGGTTATCAAGAACATTTTCTGGCACCGTTGCCGGGGAGCATAGCTCTATTCTTTGAGTCACTTGGGATTTATATCTTCTTATCATTATGAAGAACTTGAAAGATCAAAGAACCAAGATTTTTCCCTCAACTACGAGGGGAGGTAAGGAACTGCCATCTAGCTCTGCACTTGATTCACCTTCTGTTTTGAGTAAGCTTGCGACACCTAAACCTGCTTCTGCTATTAATTCTGATATATCGCATGTTATTGATGATGCCACTTCTGCTTTGCATGATACTTATGATGAAACTACTTCTATGCTTGATACTACTGTGCCACTTGGTGAATTTCTTGATGAACAACTTGCTAGGGCTAGAGAGAATGAAATTATTGAAACTGATAATAATGATGAAAGTGATGATGAATATTCTCCCCCTAGATATGAATTGCTTGTTGTTCCTGAGGGTTATGTCATGGATGAAGAAACTGCAAGAGACTTTCTTGCTTGCAATGATAGAAGTGATCTTAAGAAATTATTAGCTAAGCTTAAAGAAAAAACTCTGAATGCTAGAATGAAATATGACCCTGCTTGTGCTACTTCAACTATATTTATTACTGATAATGTCATGGAATTATCACGCCTAATGTCCTAGCGAAAGGACTTAGTCGTAGGGCCGTCGCAACTAGGAAGCTTAAAGGGGTTAATCGGGACAAAGGACACGAGATGTTTTATACTAGTTCGGCCCCTTACGATGAAGGTAAAAGCCTACGTCTAGTTGTGTTGGAATTGCTGGTGTTTCGATGACCAAGGAGTGAATCCGCTGGCTTGGTTATCGATCTGTTGATTCTTGCCCTAAGACGCCGCCGGGTCATCCCCTTATATACACGGGTTGATGCCTGGCGGCCTACAGAGTCCCGGCCGGTTCATAAAACGTGTCCGACTCGGTGACTTCTTTATATTCTTTCTCTACAAGTCTTTCTTTACATACGGCTGTTTACAATATTGGGCCTTAAGCCGCCTCTGGGCTTAGGCCTTCTACAAGTCCTAATAAACTATCGCCTTGAATATTACTGGGCTTCTTTGGTAACCCACCATTGGGGTTGACCCGGCCCCTCCTGGGTGGGTCTTACCTGGTAGCTATATTCCCAACATTAGGCCCCAGGTTGACTTGGAACTTTGTTCTTTGTCAATCTTCAATACTTAAATGAAATCCATCTTCCTCTCTCTGGAAAAAACTCTATAACCCGCCATGACGTCACCTTCTGAAAACACGAAAACCTGTTATGACGTCATCTTCAACGGATCTTTATCCTTAAATGTCTTCCGAGAATCAAGGCGTCCGTTTAGTTGGATAATCATTATTTAGGTCTTCCTTGATTTTCGCGCCTGCATGTTCGCTCATTCCCTTATAAATAGTCATGCCCTGGTCCTTCTCATTCTTCTCTCTCTTCGTCTTCTTCCTCTCGCTAACCTACCGCTGCTCGAGCTCCGCCGCCGTCGTAGAGCACCTCGTCTTCATCGACCTTGGCTGCTGCATCAACCTGAATCGGTCCAGAGAACGGCGGCGACCTCCGCAGAAGATCCGCGGTTGTAAGTATTTACCTTCCTGCTCCCTAGATCCGCATTAGGGTTTCTAGGTCTCTGTGTGTTCTTCATAGTTCATCACAGTTTCTTCGTAGTTCTTCCACTGCAGCTTCTTCCTGATCCAAAAAAGAACATATATTCGTGCGGTAGTTGTTTTGTGCCCATTCTTGATACCAGTAGATCCCCTTTTCTGGTACAAAGGCCTCATTAGAACTTACAAACTCATCTATGCTAGATTTTTAGGTCTAGAATATTTTCCATTTTGAATGGCCATTTGATCCATAATAATATCAAAAATTTATGAAACTTGTTTGTCTCAACACTTGGCCAATTCTGTTTCTGGCATTTCTCAAATATCTATAGTCATGGTGGCTTATTACGCCGTCTCACTTTTCCTTATATGATATTAGCCCTTATTTAAGCCGCCATTACTCATTTGCACCATCATCATTTAACTTCACCATTACCATTGAATTGAACCGGCACATTACTTTCTTTTCAGTTCGTCTTTTGATCATCATGCCGTCAAAAGCACCGACTGTCTGCAACTGGGTCCCCTTCACAGTAACCGAGGATAACTTGAAGGAATTCTTCACCATAGGATTTTTACCAGGGAAGAATGTTATGTCTTACCGTGCACCTGACCCAGACGTGGAACGGCCTAATCCCAAAGATGGTGAAGTTATTGTCTTCTCTGACCACATGAATCGGGGTTTTTCACCACCCGGCTCAATGTTCTTCAGAGACGTTCTTCATTTCTCAAATTCCACCCTCAAGATCTTGGACCCAATTCCATATCCAATATCTGCAACTTCCAAGTTCTCTGTGAGGTGTATCTTCAAGAAGAGCCGACTGTGGAACTCTTCAGAGAGTATTTTTATCTGAACCGCCAAAACGAGTGTACCAACGGCCCTAGCTTGGAGCTTGGTGGTATCTCAATTCAGCGCCGACAAGGTGCTGTCTTTCCCTTAATAGTCTTACCGAGTCATCCCAAAGACTGGAATCAGACCTGGTTCTATTGCCAAGACACGTCTCCAGCCAACAAAAAACCACTGCCGGGTTACCGCGCAGAACGTCTAGACTCCAAGTTTACACTCCGTGATAAGCTTACTGCCGCTGAACGCAAGAAGCTTATTCCGTCTATCAAAAGAATTAACACCTTATTGGGGAATGGTTTAACCGGAGTTGACTTGACCCGCTGCTGGATCTCGTGGCGGGTCATCCCTCTAAGCCGCCGATCCAAATTGATGTATGACTGTGGCGGAGGCCTAGATGACTCTCTTCGTCACAACTCCGTTCAACTAACTGAAGAACATATTGTTTCAATGTCAACCCTCCTGGTGAACGGCAAATATGAAGACTGTAGTAAAGTCGGGTTAAACCCCTTCTGCAAACTTAACCCGGCGCCAGAGGTAAAAAAACCCTGACCTCTTTCTCTTTGTATTTTCCTCAGCAGTTTTAAATACTTACATGACCTTTTATCTTGTTTTACTTGTTTACATGCCAAATCTAACTTCTGGAAAGCCAAATATGACCATGAAGCCGCCAAGAAGGCTAGAGCTGCCACCATAGCTGCCAAGAAGACGACCCGGAGGTCCAAGAAGAAAAGGAGCACCGCGGAGGACCTGTTAAAGCTTGATGGTGATTCTGAGTCATATTAGCCCTTGATTCCCTTGGCCAGTTTTTTAATAACCTTATTGACACTGACTATTGCCAGGACGACACGGGGGCCACTCAGGCCGTAGAAGAAGAGGTAACTATTTCCTCTGACTCAGCCCATTTTCCAAGACAGAAACTTCAACAGGTAACCCGGAAAGTAAGGTTTTCGCACCCTTTGGCTTATTTGGACCCTCATTTTCTTTTGAAAAAGCAGCAACATGTGAGCCACCGTCAGGCCCGGAACGACGATGAACCACCTTCCATTTTACAAAAAACTCCTCGAAAACGCCAGAATGAGGTCTCTTTTATCTTCATCTTCTGCTTTCATTAATGAGTCTATTCTCTTGTATTACTGACATTATTTTACCTTTTGCAGGAGGTTTCTCGCTCTTCTGGCGACTCATTGCAGACTCAATTTCTGGCTTTCAAGACTGCCCCTGGGTAAGGAAAAATCGTCTTTCCTCTGCATCTTTAAACTTGCATCATTTTACTAACTATCTCATAAAATCTTTCTTAGTGGTCAAGCCAAGTCCAAGAAGGCCAAGGTGATTAAACCGGCGGAAGACCCGTCAGTTCTTGCTCCTGAACCGGCCATGCCAACTTCTCCGCCTCGAATTGAAGCACCAGAAGACCCGACTGTTGATACTCAATTGGATCCTCCTGAGCCGTCAGCTGATGATACTATTATTAATCCCTCTACCGCCAGACTATCTAGTTCAGCTAACCCGCCATCATCTTTTGATCATGACATTCTGATCATTGGTAGCCGTTTTGTTGAACCGGGGACTCCCACTGTGTTAGCTCGGCACACTGCTAAACAAGAAGCCTTGGAGAGGAAGAAAGTGAATTTTGATATCTCTCACTACACTCATCTGAATGCTAGTGACATATTGTACATCTATCTCAGTCATGTTCATTCCAGCCGTGAGTCAGAAATTGAGATGGTCAAGCAATTGCAGCTGAAATATGAGGTATGTTCTTCGGCTTACTTATATTCTGCCAGCCCCCAAGTCTTCATATGATGAACCTGAATGATCTGGAGACTTTATGATATAGATTGATACTTTCTCTCTAAGTTTTTCAAAAGTCCAACAAAATAGTGTAAACTTCACCTGTAGTCCCCAAGGGCCGGCTCAATTTATCATAAATGAACCGGTACTTAACTTCATAACTGTCTTTTACCAGTCCCAATAAATATTGTAATCCGACTTAATCTTGAGAAACTTTCTGAATATCATGCATTAGCCCCCAAGTGCCAAGTGTTGTTACTTTGTAAGGCACTTGGGACTTGAAATATATAAGAGTCATAAAAAATTGCTTTGGCAGACATTAGCCCCCAAGTGTCAAGTGGTATTGCGGTGCATAGTACTTGAGACTTGAACCTTTATAACTTGTAATTTAAGCCTTGACACACCTGTGTATGTTTTTTAGAACGCCCTATCTGAATTGGGCTCCCAATTAACTGATGCAAAGACCCGGCTGGCGGATCAAGAGGCAGAAATCAAGTCTGTTGATTCAAAACTTCAATTGAGTCTTTCTGAGACAGAAAGATTGAAGACCAGTTTGACGGAAAAGAAGAAATCCTTGGCCGAAGAAAAGACGCTGCTGATACAACGTGCTGAAAAAACTGAAGCGGCTCTTGAAGAGGTTACCACGGAACTCACCGGCTTGAAGAACCGGGTGTCTCAAATGGTCTCCACCATCTTTGGTAAGTCATCTGTGTTAATCCCTTATGCCTTCTTTTGACCCGGAATATAAGCCGCCTGCTGACCCCTTGTTTAAAAAATATGCGCAGGTCCGCGAAGCAAAAATCTGAGCCAAGCTAATGTGACCAAACTGAAGGCGGTTTACACCTTAGTAGAGCAGTTGTATACTGGCGCTCAACGAGCACTTGCTGCTATCTCTCCTGCCAACCAAGGACCCAATCGGCTGAGTGATATCTTGAAAAAATTGTCAATCTTACCCGCCAGGTTTCAAGAGGTCAAATGATCCTGTGCCAGAGTCAGAGCCCTGACAGTCCTGAGCCGCTCCAAAGCCTGGGTGCCAGATCTAGACCCGGCGGATGTAGCTAGGGGGTATCCAACCGTGAAGGAAGACGGGTCTCTATTTGAGCAGGATGACTTCATTGCCTGCGTGAGGGGAGTTCGACCTCAAGCCACCGTTCTTGGAGATGAGACCAACGTTGATAAATATTAGCCGTGTTTTGATTTGGAGAATAATAAGATGGCGACTCCCTCTTAAAAAGTGACGGATCTTATCCCGCCGGTTCGCCAACATACATTCGCCCCAAAGATTGACCCGGCCGGCTTAATTGATGATGAAGCTGAGTTCTTTGCTCTGAACGGCTTTGACTATTCTAATTCCGGCTTTCAACCAGTGGAGGGAGATGAACCAGCCAGGGGGGAGTCGTAACCATCTGAACAATCCTGCTTTTAGCTTAGGACCTGTCTTAAGAGAGAAAAACAGTAACCTTTTGGGCTATTAATGCCTTGTAATAGGTTAGTTTAAAAAACTGCATATTTTGCCTATGCCATCGTGCATAAGATGCCGTGTGTGACTCTTTGCTCCTGATGCCAATATATGTGCCACATCTATGGTTACATCTGCAATGTTTTTAACTTTGATCCTACAAAAGGTGAAAAAGCTGGCTTGACGGTTTATCACCGGACGGGTCAAAAACACCCAGTATATGTCTTTATTTGAAAAGATAAATAAGGATGAAAAATCATGTTTGTGAACAATATTGTCATACCTGTGTTTCTGGACTGCCAGTTTTCATGATCCGGATGATAAGGTTGATGCCTGATACGTCTCCAACGTATCTATAATTTTTTATTGCTCCATGCTATATTATCTACTGTTTTAGACATTATTGGGCTTTATTTTCCACTTTTATATTATTTTTGGTACTAACCTATTAACCGGAGGCCCAGCCCAGAATTGCTGTTTTTTTTGCCTGTTTTAGGGTTTCGAAGAAAAGGAATATCAAACGGAGTCCAAATGGAATGAAACCTTCGGAAACGCGATTTTCTCATCAGATAAGATCCAGGAGACTTGGAGCCTCCGTCAAGAAAGCCACGAGGTGGTCACGAGGGTAGGGGGCACCCCCGCCCCTAGGGCGCGCCCCTGCCTCGTGGGCCCCTTGAAGCTCCACCGACGTACTTCTTCCTCCTATATATATCCACGTACCCCCAAACGATCGGGGACGGAGCCAAAAACCTAATTCCACTGCCGCAACTTTCTGTATCCACGAGATCCCATCTTGGGGCCTGTTTCGGAGCTCCGCCGAAGGAGGCATCGATCACAGAGGGCTTCTACATCATCATCCAAGCCCCTCCGATGAAGTGTGAGTAGTTTACTTCAGACCTACGGGTCCATAGCTAGTAGCTAGATGGCTTCTTCTCTCTTTTTTGATCTCAATACAATGTTCTCCCCCTCTCTTGTGGAGATCTATTCGATGTAATCTTCTTTTTGCGGTGTGTTTGTTGAGACCGATGAATTGTGGGTTTATGATCCAGTCTATATATGAATAATATTTGAATCGTCTCTGAATTATTTTATGTATGATTGGTTATGTTTGCAAGTCTCTTCGAATTATCAGTTTGGTTTGGCTTACTAGATTGGTTGTTCTTGCCATGGGAGAAGTGCTTAGCTTTGGGTTCAATCTTGCGGTGTCCTTTCCCAGTGACAGAAGGGGCAGCAAGGCACGTATTGTATTGTTGCCATGGAGGATAACAAGATGGTTTTTTTTATCATATTGCATGAAACTATCCCTCTACATCATGTCATTTTGCTTAAGGCGTTACTCTGTTTTTAACTTAATACTCTAGATGCATGCTGGGTAGTGGCCGATGAGTGGAGTAATAGTAGTAGATGCAGAATCGTTTCGGTCTACTTGTCTCGGACGTGATGCCTATATACATGATCATACCTAGATATTCTCATAACTATGCTCAATTCTATCAATTGCTCAACAGTAATTTGTTCACCCACCGTAGAATACTTATGCTCTTGAGAGAAGCCACTAGTGAAACCTATGGACCCCGGGTCTCTTGCTCATCATATCAATCTCCATTACTTTATTATTGCTTTGCTTTTACTTTAATTACTTTGCATCTCTATACCAAAAATACCAAAAATATTATTTATCATCTCTATCAGATCTCACTTTCATAAGTGACCCTGAAGGGATTGACAACCCCTAAGCGTGTTGGTTGCGTTGAGCTATTGTTTTTGTGTAGGTACGAGGGACTCGAGCGTAGCCTCCTACTGGATTGATATCTTGGTTCTCAAAAACCGAGAAAAATACTTACGCTACTTTGCTGCATCATCCCTTCCTCTTCGGGGAAATCCAACGCAGTGCTCAAGAGGTAGCAAGAAGGATTTCTGGCGCCGTTGCCGGGGAGTCTATGCAAAAGTCAACATACCAAGTACCCGTCACAATCCCTATCTCCTGCATTACATTATTTGCAATTTGCCTCTCATTTTCCTCTCCCCCACTTCACCCTTGCCGTTTTATTCGCCCTCTCTCTCTATCCTCCCTCTCTCTCTATTTGCCTCTTTTTGCCGTTTGCTTCTTGTTTGCTCGTATGGTTGGAATAGTCATTTATTTATTACTAAATAGAGAACCTAAGATTTATGGATCCTCATCCGCTTGCTAATCTTTTTACGAGATCTAGTTATGTTGAACTAATTGCTAGTGAGTTTTGTGCACTAGATTATATTTATGAAGTTTTCCTTGAAATTCGTGAATCTGAAAATTGCGATGAAGTATTTTATGAAGTGATTCACGATAGATCTTTGAATAAAAAGCATGATTGCAATGATGTTATTATAAATTCTATTAATGTCAATTATGCTAATAAAATGCAAAACCCTAAGCTTGGGGATGCTAGTTTCGCTATGTCCTCTACTTGTTGCAATGATCATGATTGGGGTGATTCTTCTTATGATCTTGAAAATTTATTTAAGCCCCATGATGAATATGAGATTGATTATAATGTTTGCAATAATATTGAAAGTGGGTTTGGAAGAATGTCAACTTTAGATCCCACGTATTTGGAGAATGTTCAACCTTATGAAGTTTTTGATAAAAGTCCGTTTGGAAAGGTCATGACTTTAGTTAATGTTAATCCCACTATTTCGGAAAAGTGCCAACTTTGCATGCATGTGGATCATGTTGAGAATATTTTATGTGATAGCTATATTCTTGAATTTTCTTATGATCCTACATGTAATTACTATGAGAGAGGAAAATATGGTTGTAGAAATTTTCATGTTACTAAATTACCTCTCGTTATGTTGAGATTGCTATTGTTTCTTTCCGCTTCCTTGCATATGCTAGTTTTTGCTTGCCTTGATAATTTGTTTGCCTATAAGATGCCTATGCATAGGAGTTTTTGTTAGACTTAGATGTGTTTGTCACATGCTTTATGATGCTCCTTTTGTGCTTCAATTCTTGTCTTTCATGTGAGCATCATTAAAATTATCATTGCCTAGCTATAAGTCTTTAAAGAAAAGCGCTTGTTGGGAGACAACCCAATATTTTTATTTGCTGTTATTCAATAAATAAATTATTTAGCCTCTGTTTTGGTTGTGTTTTTTGTGTTTAATTAGTGTTTGTGCCAAGTAGAACCGTTGGGAAGACTTGGGGGAAAGTCAAGTGCTATTTAGTTAATTCTTTTTTCAGATGATCAATAGATAAATTCCTCACGTCCAGCAATTTATTTTATAATTTTTTGGGTTCCAGATCTTCGCTAGCTACAGATTACTGCAGACTGTTCTGTTTTTGACAGATTCTGTTTTTCGTGTGTTGATTGCTTATTTTGATGAATCTATGGCTAGTAAAATAGTTTATAATCCATAGAGAAGTTGGAATACAGTAGGTTTAACACCAATTTAAATAAAGAATGAGTTCATTGCAGTACCTTGAAGTGGTCTTTGGTTTTCTTTCGCTAACGGAGCTCACGAGTTTTCTACTTTAAGTTTTGTGTTGTGAAGTTTTCAAGTTTTGGGTAAAGATTTGATGGATTACGGAACAAGGAGTGGCAAGAGCCTAAGCTTGGGGATGCCCATGGCACCCCCAAGATATTCTAAGTACACCTAAAAGCCAAAGCTTGGGGATGCCCCGGAAGGCATCCCCTCTTTCGTCTACTTCTATCGGTAACTTTACTTGGAGCTATATTTTTATTCGCCACATGATATGTGTTTTGCTTGGAGCGTCTTTTATGATTTGAGTCTTTGCTTATTAGTTTACCACAATCATCCTTGCTGTACACACCTTTTGAGAGAGCCATACATGATTTGGAATTTGATATAATACTCTATGTGCTTCACTTATATCTTTTGAGCTTTATAGTTTTGCTCTAGTGCTTCACCTATATCTTTTAGAGCACGGTGGTGGATTTGTTTTATAGAAACTATTGATCTCTCATGCTTCACTTAGATTATTTTGAGAGTATTAATAGCATGGTAATTTGCTTAAAATCCTACTATGCTTGGTACGCAAGATTAATAATAAAACTTTCTTATGAGTGTGTTGAATACTAAGAAAAGTTTGATGCTTGATGATTGTTTTGATATATGGAGGTAATAATATCAAAGTCATGCTAGTTGAGTAGTTGTGAAATTGAGAAATAGTTGTGTTGAGGTTTGCAAGTCCCGTAGCATGCACGTATGGTAAACGTTATGCAACAAATTTGAAACATGAGGTGTTATTTGATTGTCTTCCTTATGAGTGGCGGTCGGGGACGAGCGATGGTCTTTTCCTACCAATCTATCCCCCTAGGAGCATGCATGTAGTGCCGAGGTTTTTGATGACTTGTAGATTTTTGCAATAAGTATGTGAGTTCTTTATGACTAATGTTGAGAACATGGATTATACGCACTCTCACCCTTCCATCCTTGCTAGCCTCTTCGGTACCGTGCATTGCCCTTTCTCACATTGAGAGTTGGTGCAAACTTCGCCGGTGCATCCAAACCCCGTGATATGATACGCTCTTTCACACATAAACCTCCTTATATCTTCCTCAAAACAGCCACCATACCTACCTATTATGGCATTTCCATAGCCATTCCGAGATATATTTGTTGGGGAACGTAGTAATTTCAAAAAAATTCCTATGCACACGCAAGATCATGGTGATGCATAGCAACGAGAGGGGAGAGTGTGATCTACGTACCCTTGTAGATCGACAACGGAAGCGTTTGGTTGATGTAGTCGTACGTCTCCACGGCCCGACCGATCAAGCACCGAAACTACGGCACCTCCGAGTTCTAGCACACGTTCAGCTCGATGACGATCCCCGGACTCCGATCCAGCAAAGTGTCGGGGAAGAGTTCCGTCAGCACGACGGCGTGGTGACGATCTTGATGCACTACCGTCGCACGGCTTCGCCTAAGCACCGCTACAATATTATCGAGGACTATGGTGGAGGGGGGCACCGCACACGGCTATGAATATGATCACACGGATCAACTTGTGTGTCTAGGGGTGCCCCCCTGCCCCTGTATATAAAGGAGCAAGGGGAGGAGGCCGGCCGGCCCCTATAGGCGCGCCAGGAGGAGTCCTCCTCCAAGTAGGAGTAGGACTCCTATACTCCTACTAGGAGGGGGAAAGAAGTGGGGAGGGAGAGGGAAAGGGGGGGCGCCGCCCCCCTCTCCAAGTCCAATTCGGACCAGGGGGAGGAGGCGCGCAGCCCACCTATGGCTGCCCCTCTCTCTCCACTAAGGCCCATATGGCCCATTACTTCTCCCGGGGGAGTTCCGGTAACCCTCCGGCTCTCCGGTTTTCTCCGAAATCACCCGGAACACTTCCGGTGTCCGAATATAGCCGTCCAATATATCAATCTTTATGTATCGACCATTTCGAGACTCCTCGTCATGTCCGTGATCACATCCGGGACTCCAAACTAACTTCGGTACATCAAAACTCATAAACTCATAATATAACTGTCATCAAAACCTTAAGCGTGCGGACCCTACGGGTTCGAGAATAATGTAGACATGACCGAGACACGTCTCTGGTCAATAACCAATAGCGGAACCTGGATGCTCATATTGGCTCCTACATATTCTACGAAGATCTTTATCGGTCAGACCGCATAACAACATACGTTGTTCCGTTTGTCATCGGTATGTTACTTGCCCGAGATTCGATCGTCGGTATCTCAATACCTAGTTCAATCTCGCGTTACCGGCAAGTCTCTTTACTCGTTCCGTAATACATCATCTCGCAACTAACTCATTAGTTGCAATGCTTGCAAGGCTTATGTGATGTGAATTACCGAGAGGGCCGAGAGATACCTCTCCGACAATCAGAGTGACAAATCCTAATCTCGAAATACGCCAACCCAACATGTACCTTTGGAGACACCTGTAGAGCACCTTTATAATCACCCATTTACGTTGTGACGTTTGGTAGCACACAAAGTGTTCCTCCGGCAAACGGGAGTTGCATAATCTCATAGTCATAGGAACATGTATAAGTCATGAAGAAAGCAATAGCAACATACTAAACGATCGGGTGCTAAGCTAATGGAATGGGTCATGTCAGTCAGATCATTCACCTAATGATGTGATCCCATTAATCAAATAACAACTCTTTGTTCATGGTTAGGAAACATAACCATCTTTGATTAATGAGCTAGTCAAGTAGAGGCATACTAGTGACACTCTGTTTGTCTATGTATTCACACAAGTATTGTGTTTCCGGTTAATACAATTCTAGCATGAATAATAAACATTTATCATGATATAAGGAAATAAATAATAACTTTATTATTGCCTCTAGGGCATATTTCCTTCAATATTGCCATGCAACTTTCCACCATTCCGTTTATCATGACACATTCATCATTGTCATATTGCTTAGCATGATCATGTAGTTGACATCGTATTTGTGGCAAAGCCACCATTCATAATTCTTTCATACATGTCACTCTTGGTTCATTTCATATCCCGATACACCTCCGGAGGCATTCATATAGAGTCATATTTGTTCTAGTATCGACTTGTAATCATTGAGTTGTAAATAAATAGAAGTGTGATGATCATAATTATTAGAGCATTGTCCCAAGTGAGGTATATATATAAAAAAAGAAAGGCCATAATAAAAAAGAAAAGGCCCAAAAATGAGAGAAAAAGAAAGAAGGGGCAATGTTACTATCCTTTTACCACACTTGTGCTTCAAAGTAGCACCATGATCTTCATAGTAGAGAGTCTCTCATGTTATCACTTTCATATACTAGTGGGAATTTTTCATTATAGAACTTGGCTTGTATATTCCAACAATGGGCCTCCTCAAGTTCCCTAGGTCTTCGTGAGCAAGAAAGTTGGATGCACACCCACCAGTTTCTTTTGTTGAGCTTTCATACATTTATAGCTCTAGTGCATCTGTTGCATGGCAATCCCTATCCCTTGCATTAACATCAATCGGTGGGCATCTCCATAGCCCATTGATTAGCCTCGTTGATGTGAGACTTTCTCCTTTTTTGACTTCTCCACATAACCCCCCTCCATTATATTCTATTCCACCCATAGTGCTATGTCCATGGCTCGCGCTCATATATTGCGTGAAAGTTTATAGGTTTGAGATTACTAAAGTATGAAACAAGTGCTTGGCTTGTCATTGGGGTTGTGCATGATGATAGCATTCTTGTGTGACGAAAATGAAACATGACTAAACCATATGATTTTGTAGGGATGAACTTTCGTTGGCCATGTTATTTTGAGAAGACATAATTGCTTAGTTAGTATGCTTGAAGTATTATCATTTTTATGTCAATATGAACTTTTGTCTTGAATCTTTCGGATCTGAATATTCATACCACAATTAAGAAGAATTACATTAAAATTATGCCAAGTAGCACTCCGCATCAAAAATTCTATTTTTATCATTTACCTACTCGAGGACGAGCAGGAATTAAGCTTGGGGATGCTTGATACGTCTCCAACGTATCTATAATTTTTGATTGCTCCATGCTATATTATCTACTGTTTTAGACATTATTGGGATTTATTTTCCAGTTTTATATTATTTTTGGGACTAACCTATTAACCGGAGGCCCAGCCCAGAATTGTTGTTTTTTGCCTGTTTTAGGGTTTCGAAGAAAAGGAATGTCAAACAGAGTCCAAACGGAATGAAACCTTCGGAAACGTGATTTTCTCATCGGATAAGATCCAGGAGACTTGGACCCTCCGTCAAGAAAGACATGAGGTGGTCACGAGGGTAGGGGGCGCCCCCCCTAGGGCGCGCCCCCTGCCTCGTGGGCCCCTCAAAGCTCCACCGACGTACTTCTTCGTCCTATATATATCGGCGTACCCCCAAACAATCGGGGACGGAGCCAAAAACCTAATTCCACCGCCGCAACTTTCTGTATCCACGAGATCCCATCTTGGGGCCTGTTCTGGAGCTTCGCCGGAGGAGGCATCGATCACGGAGGGCTTCTATATCATCATCCAAGTCCCTCCGATGAAGTGTGAGTAGTTTACTTCAGACCTACGGGTCCATAGCTAGTAGTTAGATGGCTTCTTCTCTCTTTTTGGATCTCAATACAATGTTCTCCCCCTCTCTTGTGGAGATCTATTCGATGTAATCTTCTTTTTGCGGTGTGTTTGTCAAGACCGATGAATTGTGGGTTTATGATCAAGTCTATCTACGAACAATATTTGAATCATCTCTGAATTATTTTATGTATGATTGGTTATATTTGCAAGTCTCTTCGAATTATCAGTTTGGTTTGGCCTACTAGATTGGTTGTTCTTGCCATGGGAGAAGTGCTTAGCTTTGGGTTCAATCTCGTGATGATCTTTCCCAGTGACAGAAGGGGCAGCAAGGCACGTATTGTATTGTTGCCATCGAGGATAACACGATGTTTTTTTTTATCATATTGCATGAAACTATCCCTCTACATCATGTCATCTTGCTTAAGGCGTTACTCTGTTTTTTAACTTAATACTCTAGATGCATGCTGGATAGCGGTCGATGAGTGGAGTAATAGTAGTAGATGCAGAATCGTTTCGGTCTACTTGTATCGGACGTGATGCCTATATACATGATCATACCTAGATATTCTCATAACTATGCTCAATTCTGTCAATTGCTCAACAGTAATTTGTTCATCCACCGTAGAATACGTATGCTCTCGAGAGAAGCCACTAGTGAAACCTATGGCCCCCGGGTGTATCTTCATCATATTAATCTCAAAAACTGAGGGAAATACTTATGCTACTTTGCTACATCATCCCTTCCTCTTCGGGGAAATACAACGTAGTGCTCAAGAGGTAGCAATGCCCCAATCTTTGAGAAGTCAATGCTTCCATACACCTAGTGACTATCATGCCTTTGGCAGCTTATTGTCAAATAATCAAGCCGGCTTATAAAAACCATACTGATAATTTAAATTTCAAACAATAAAAAACCAATAAGACAAAATAGCAGATCGCAGATAATATAAATTTGGGGGTTTCTGATTCGAATACGATCAATAAACCGGACCAAAGGGGTTAAGCTAAGATTCGAATACGATCATATAGCCCCAAGTGGCTTTGGCGTTGCGCCGATCAAGAGGGTACTGACAACTATGTTCTCTTTGGTCCGAATATGACCTATGTTTGAACAGGAAGCCCCCAAATGACCTTGAGAGGTTTTTAATGACCCTGATTCGAATACGATCCAAGTCGAACCCAAAAGAGGTTAAGCTATGATTCAGATGCGATCAAGAAGCCCCCTAGTGAGTTTGGCTTTGAGCCGATCAAGAGGGTTACGATAGCTATGTTCTCTCTGGTTCGAATACGACCTATGTTTGAACAAGAAGCCCCCAAGTGATCATGAGATTTACAGCTAGATTCGAATACGATCATAAACCGGGCCTAAAAGGTTAAACTAGATTCAGATATGATCAGCTCCTTAATAGTCATGTAAATAGTGAAAATAGTAAAGATATATGATCTTTGAAGAGGAAAAAGGCAGAGGTCTTGCTTTATTACTTATCATAATATATACAACGTCAAAGTATGTACATGACGAGAGCCGGTAGCTCAGGTGTAGTATGGCCGGAGCTGAGCAATGTTCCACGGCCGCCGGGTCTCCTCCTCCGACTTACGTGAGTCTTTGTGCTCTCGAACGTCAATGAGGTAATATGACCCATTGTTTAAATTCTTACTGACCACAAAAGGTCCTTCCCAAGGCGGGGATAGTTTGTGTGCATCCGACAGATCTTGAATGAGCCGGAGCACCAGGTCACCTTCTTGAAAGGTCCTGGACTTAACCCGGTGCTACCTCTTGAGCACTGCGTTGGTTTTCCTCGAAGAGGAAGGGATGATGCAGCAAAGTATCATAAGTATTTTCCTCAGTTTTTGAGAACCAAGGTATCAATCCAGTAGGAGACTACGTGTGAGTCTCTCGCACCTGCACAAAACAAATAAATCGTCGCAACCAACACGATAAGGGGCTGTCAATCCCTACACGACCACTTACGAGAGTGAGATCTGATAGATATGATAAGGTAATATTTTTGGTATTTTTGTGATAAAGATGCAAAGTAAACTAAAAGCAAAGGAAATAACTAAGTAGTAGGAGATTAATATGATGAAGATACACCCGGGGGCCATAGGTTTCACTAGTGGCTTCTCTCGAGAGCATACGTATTCTACGGTGGATGAACAAATTACTGTTAGGCAATTGACAGAATTGAGCATAGTTATGAGAATATCTAGGCATGATCATGTATATAGGCATCACGTCCGAGACAAGTAGACCGACTCCTGCCTGCATCTACTATAATTACTCCACTCATCGACCGCTATCCAGCATGCATCTAGAGTATTAAGTTAATGAAAACAGAGTAACACCTTAAGCAAGATGACATGATGTAGAGGGATAACCTCATGCAATATGATGAAAACCCCATCTTGTTATCCTCGATGGCAACAATACAATATGTGCCTTGCTGCCCCTAATGTCACTGGGAAAGGACACCGCAAGATTGAACCCAAAGCTAAGCACGTCTCCCATTGCAAGAAAGATCAATATAGTAGGCCAAACCAAACTGATAATTCGAAGAGACTTGCAAAGATAACCAATCATACATAAAAGAATCCAGAGATGATTCAAATGTTGTTCGTAGATAGACTTGATCATAAACCCACAATTCATCGGTCTCAACAAACACACCGCAAAAAACAAGATTACATCGAATAGTTCTCCACAAGAGAGGGGGAGAACATTGTATTGAGATCCAAAAAGAGAGAAGAAGCCATCTAGCTACTAACTATGGACCCATAGGTCTGAGGTGAACTACTCACACTTCATCGGAGGGGCTATGGTGTTGATGTAGAAGCCCTCCGTGATCGATGCCCCCTCCGGCGGAGCTCCGGAACAGGGCCCAAGATGGGATCTCGTGGATACAAAAAGTTGCGGCGGTGGAATTAGGGGTTTGGCTCCGTATCTGATCGTTTGGGGGTACGTAGGTATATATAGGAGGAAGGATTACGTCGGTGGAGCAACAGGGGGCCCATGAGGATGGAGGGCGCGCCTGGGTGGGGGTAGGCGCGCCCCCTACCTCGTGGCCTCCTCTTTTGTGTCTTGACGTAGGGTCCAAGTCCCCTGGGTCTTGTTCATTGAGAAAATCATGTTCCCGAAGGTTTCATTCCGTTTGGACTCCGTTTGATATTCCTTTTCTTCGAAACCCTAAAACAGGCAAAAAACAGCAATTCTGGGCTGGGCCTCTGGTTAATAGGTTAGTCCCAAAAATAATATAAAAGTGGATAATAAAGCCCAATAATGTCCAAAACAGTAGATAATATAGCATGGAGCAATCAAAAATTATAGATACATTGGAGACGTATCAAGCATCCCGAAGCTTAATTCCTGCTCGTCCTCGAGTAGGTAAATGATAAAAATAGAATTTTTGATGCGGAGTGCTACTTGGCGTAATTTTCATGTAATCCTTCTTAATTGTGGTATGAATATTCAGATCCGAAAGATTGAAGAAAAAAATTTTATATTGACATAAAAATAATAATACTTCAAGCATACTAACAAAGCAATTATGTCTTCTCAAAATAACATGGTCAAAGAAAGTTCATCCCTACAAAATCATATAGTTAATCATGCTCCATTTTCGTCACACAAGAATGCTCTCATCATGCACAACCCC
The DNA here is from genome assembly GCF_002162155.2 of Triticum dicoccoides. Taxonomy (NCBI): domain Eukaryota; kingdom Viridiplantae; phylum Streptophyta; class Magnoliopsida; order Poales; family Poaceae; genus Triticum; species Triticum dicoccoides. The sequence continues at coordinate 518,246,524 of NC_041390.1, read as the reverse complement.
GATGACAAGCCAAGTAATTGTTTCATACTTCAGTAATCTCAAACCTATAAACTTTCATGCAATATATGAGCGCGAGCCATGGACATGACACTATGGGTGGAATAGAATATAATGAGGGGGTTATGTGGAGAAGACAAAAAGGAGAAAGTATCACATCAACGAGGCTAATCAATGGGCTATGGAGATGCCCACCATTTGATGTTAATGCAAGGAGTAGGGATTGCCATGCAACAGATGCACTAGAGCTATAAATGTATGAAAGCTCAACAAAAGAAACTAAGTGGGTGTGCATCCAACTTGCTTGCTCACGAAGACCTACGGCACTTGAGGAGGCCTATTGTTGGAATATGCAAGCCAAGTTCTATAATGAAAAATTCCCACTAGTATATGAAAGTGACAAAATAAGAGACTCTCTATCATGAAGATTACAGTGCTACTTTGAAGCACAAGTGTGGCAAAGGATAGTAACATTGTCCCTTCTCTCTTTTTCTCTCATTTTTTATTTGGCCTTTCTCTTTTTTATGGCCTTTCTCTTTTTTTATAATTCCTCACTTGGGACAATGCTCTAGAAAATGATGATCATCACATTTCTATTTATTTACAACTCAATGATTACAACTCGATACTAGAACAAAAGATGACTCTATATGAATGCCTCTGGCAGTGTATCGGGATATGCAATGAACCAAGAGTGACATGTATGAAAGAATTATGAACGGTGGCTTTGCCACAAATACTATGTCAACTACATGATCATGCTAAGCAATATGACAATAATGAATGTGTCATGATAAACGGAATGGTGGAAAGTTGCATGGCAATATATCTCGGAATGGCTATGGAAATGCCATAATAGGTAGGTATGGTGGCTGTTTTGAGGAAGATATAAGGAGGTTTATGTGTGAAAGAGCGTATCATATCACGGGGTTTGGATGCACCGGCGAAGTTTGCGCCAACTCTCAATGTGAGAAAGGGCAATGCACGGTACCGAAGACGCTAGCAAGGATGGAAGGGTGAGAGTGCGTATAATCCATGGACTCAATATTAGTCATAATGAACTCACATAATTATTGCAAAAATCCACTAGTCATCAAAAACCTCGGCACTACGCGCATGCTCGTAGGGGGATAGATTGGTAGGAAAAGACCATCGCTCGTCCCCGACCGCCACTCATAAGGAGGACAATCAAATAACACCTCATGTTTCAAATTTTTTACATAACGTTTACCATACGTGCATGCTACGGGACTTGCAAACTTCAACACAAGCATTTCTCAATTTCACAACTACTCAACTAGCACGACTTTGATATTATTACCTCCATATCTCAAAACAATCATCAAGCATCAAACTTCTCTTAGTATTCAAAACACTCATAATTTTTTTTACTAATCTTGAATACCTAGCATATTAGGATTTTAAGCAAATTACCATGCTATTTAAGACTCTCAAAATAATCTAAGTGAAGCATGAGAGATCAATAGTTTCTATAAAACAAATCCACCACCGTGCTCTAAAAGATATAAGTGAATTACTAGAGCAAAACTATATAACTCAAAAGATTTAAGCGAAGCACATAGAGTATTCTAACAAATTCCAAATCATGTATGGCTCTCTCAAAAGGTGTGTACAGCAAGTATGATTGTGGTAAACAAAAAAGTAAAGACTCAAATCATACAAGACGCTCCAAGAAAAACACATATCATGTGGCGAATAAAAATATAGCTCCAAGTAAAGTTACCGATAGAAGTAGACGAAAGAGGGGATGCCTTCCAGGGCATCCCCAAGCTTTGGCTTTTAGGTGTCCTTAGATTATCTTGGGGGTGCCATGGGCATCCCCAAGCTTAGGCTCTTGCCACTCCTTGTTCCATAATCCATCAAATCTTTACCCAAAACTTGAAAACTTCACAACACAAAACTCAAAGTAGAAAATCTCGTGAGCTCCGTTAGCGAAGGAAAACAAAAGACAACTTCAAGGTACTGTAATGAAATCATTCTTTATTTATATTGGTGTTAAACTACTGTATTCCAACTTCTTTATGGTTTATAAACTATTTTACTAGCCATAGATTCATCAAAATAAGCAAACAACACATGAAAAACAGAATCTGTCAAAAACAGAACAGTCTGTAGTAATATGTAGCTAGCGCAAGATCTGGAACCCCAAAAATTCTAAAATAAATTTCTAGACGTGAGGAATTTATTTATTAATCATCTTCAATAATAATTAACTAAATAGCACTTTCCAAATAAAAATGGCAGCAGCTCTCGTGAGCGCTAATGTTTCTGTTTTTTACAGCAAGTGTAACAAAACTTTCCCCAAGTCATCCCAACGGTTCTACTTGGCACAAACACTAATTAAACACAAAAAACACAACAAAAACAGAGGCTAGATAAATTAGTAATTACTAAAAAGGAGCAAAAAGCAAGGAATAAAAATAAAATTGGGTTGCCTCCCAACAAGCGCTATTGTTTAACGCCCCTAGCTAGGCATAACAAGCAAGGATAGATCTAGGTATTGCCATAATAGTAAGATAGATTATTAAAACTCATTTCATATTCTCTATGTTCGGCAGCAAGTTTTCTTTGGGGCAAGTAAAAGTAATCAAAAGGGCTAAATTTAATGGGACAAAAGTCCCCAAGATCAACCTTGGGAGGTATAGGTTCCTCCTTTGGTCCTTCATACTGCACAACCAATTCATCATTATAAGCATTCTTTTGACAGAACTTTGTGAGCCTATATTCAAGAGAATATCCTAGTTCATGATTTCGAATAGCCAAATCATCATTAAGTTCAGAAATTCTATCAACTAAAACATTGGTAGGAACCCTTTTTCTAAGATTTTCATTGAAAGCAACATAGTCTAGAGATTGAAAACGCATTATTTCTTCTTGATCAAAGACGATAGCCTCTATGGGAGGACGGCAAGCGTCCACCCTATAATGTGCAAATATTTGTTTGGCCTCTTTTATTATGAATCTAAACTCATGAGCCAAAAACATAGTAGCGACACGCTTAACAGAAGAATGCTCAATATTAGAAAATTCTAGGAAAATCCTTTGTATGCAAGGATGCATGTGCATGAATTGTCTTTCAAGTTCAACTACAAGCATGGAAATAGCGTCCGCAAGACTACTAGTTCTATGAAGGATAGAACTACCCATAGAAGGTAAAGCACCGACACAAGTAAAGAAATCTTGAATAACTCCTTTTCCAATAATATTACCACTACCAACACGGAACTTTTTTGTATGTAAGATGGTGGGTTCTTTAGCAGGAGCACCGAATTTTTCATGATATTATTATTGTCCATATCGACAATAATTTCCCCAATTTCAGACAAAGTGGTAGAAGGTAAGGGACTAGCCATTACGACAAGCAAACGAACTAACGCACAAGCAAACAAAAAGCAAGCGGGTAAAAAGAGGCAAATAGAGAAAGAGAGGGAGGATAGAGAGAGAGGGCGAATAAAACGGCAAGGGTGAAGTGGGGGAGAGGAAAACGAGAGGCAAATGGCAAATAATGTAATGCGGGAGATAAGGGTATGTGATGGGTACTTGGTATATTGACTTTTGCGTAGACCTCCCCGGCAACGGCGCCAGAAATCCTTCTTGCTACCTCTTGAGCACTGCGTTGGTTTTCCCCGAAGAGGAAGGTATGATGCAGCAAAGTAGCGTAAGTATTTCCCTCAAATTTTGAGAACCAAGGTATCAATCCAGTAGGAGGCTACGCGCGATTCCCTCGCACCTGCACAAAACAAATAAATCCTCGCAACCAACGCGATAAGGGGTTGTCAATCCCTACACGGCCACTTACGAGAGTGAGATCTGATAGATATGATAAGGTAATATCTTTGGTATTTTTGTGATAAAGATGCAAAGTAAAGTAAAAGCAAAGTAAAAAGCAAAGGAAATAACTAAGTAGTAGGAGATTAATATGATGAAGATACACCCGGGGGCCATAGGTTTCACTAGTGGCTTCTCTCGAGAGCATAAGTATTCTACGGTGGGTGAACAAATTACCGTTGAGCAATTGACAGAATTGAGCATAGTTATGAGAATATCTAGGCATGATCATGTATATAGGCATCACGTCCGAGACAAGTAGACCGACTCCTGCCTGCATCTACTACTATTACTCCACTCATCGGCCGCTATCCAGCATGCATCTAGAGTATTAAGTTAATGAAAATAGAGTAATGCCTTAAGCAAGATGACAAGATGTAGAGGGGTAAACTCATGCATTATGATGAAAACCCCATCTTGTTATCCTCGATGGCAACAATACAGTACGTGCCTTGCTGCCCCTACTATCACTGGGAAAGGACACCGCAAGATTGAACCCAAAGCTAAGCACTTCTCCCATTGCAAGAAAGATCAATCTAGTAGGCCAAACCAAACTAATAATTCGAAGAGACTTGCAAAGATAACCAACCATACATAAAAGAATTCAGAGAAGATTCAAATATTGTTCGTAGATAGACTTGATCATAAACCCACAATTCATCGGTCTCAACAAACACACCGCAAAAAGAAGATTACATCGAATAGTTCTCCACAAGAGAGGGGGAGAACATTGTATTGAGATTCAAAAAGAGAGAAGAAGCCATCTAGCTACTAACTATGGACCCGTAGGTCTGAGGTGAACTACTCACACTTCATCAGAGGGGCTATGGTGTTGATGTAGAAGCCCTCCATGATCGATGCCCCCTCCGGCGGAGCTCCAGAACAGGCCCCAAGATGGGATCTCGTGGATACAGAAAGTTGCGGCGGTGGAATTAGGGTTTTGGCTTCGTATGTGATTGTTTGGGGGTACATAGGTACACTAAAAAAAGACACATCCGTGACATTTTGGGCCGAACGAATTTTTTTCTGTCATACATATGACACTTCTATGACTATAATTGTGACAAAACCCGGTATCATGATAGATGTGGTGGGCTCCTACTTCTATGACAAAAAATCATGATAGAAAATGGGCATTTCGTCCTGGGCGGGCCGGAGACGCAACTGCATGACATTCTTTGGGCCGTCCATGACGGAAAAAACCGTGGTAGAAGCAAGGGCGAGGAAAATTTCGGAGAGTTCCCGGTTACAGTGGGAGGTCCGGGGCCGAGCGATGCGCGTTTCTCTCGTACACGTACGCATGTGTGTGTGCGAGGCGTTGGCTCTAACTGAACCCGAGCGAGGCGTTGGGCTCTAACTGAACCCGAGTGATTCCTTCGCTACTGCTGCTAACTGAAGCCGATC
>NC_041390.1:518218964-518240618 GCF_002162155.2 Triticum dicoccoides | reverse complement strand
TGGTGTGGAGGGCTGGATGAACAGTAGAAGGTGGAGGGGTGCCCGTGGAGGGGTGGTTGAACAGGACCCCGTGGTGTGGAGGGCTGGATGAACAGTAGACGATGGAGGGGTGGTTGAAAAGTAGCCGGTGGAGTAGCGCGCGGTGGAGGTTGGATGAACAGGAGCCCGTGGAGGCTGGATGAACAGGAGCCCGTGGAGGCTGGAGGAGGTCGACGGTGGAGATGAACAGTATCTCGTGGAGTCCCGTTTTGCGGTACGCCACACCCCTCCCGATGAACAGGACCCCCGTTTCGACTATAGCGCTCCAACACAAGTCCATTTCCTCCATTTTGCGGTACGCCACACCCCTCCTGATGAACATGACCCTCGTTTCGACCGTAGGAGGTCCGTTTCCTCCGTTTGTGGTACGCCAGACCCCTCCCGATGAACAGGATCCCATTTCGAACGTGGTCGGTCAAACACAAGGCTGTTTCCTCCATTTTGAGGTACGCCATGCCTCGTTTCCATCACCTGTTCCTTCCAAGCCCTCCCGATGAACACGACCATGCATTCCGTTCCGACCGAGCCGGTTGGCTCCCACGCGTTCCGTTGCCTCCCCATGAACACGACGACGATGATGTTTCTCCGTTCCGACCCAGCCATGTACACGAGCCCTGGCCGTACGTATGCGCGAGTAGGCGTTCGAGACCCCGCCCGTATGTACACATACGTGGCCGTATATTCTTTCTTGCACCCTGGCCGCTGTATGTACGTGTACATGCTACGTGCGCGCCTCTACTACGACACGTGCTCGCCTCTACATCGACCAGTATGTACGTACATGTTCGCGACCAGAATAACAACGCTACGTACGCTTCGACCAGGTGGGTCCTGACTGTCAGGCACTTCCTTGCCTGCGAAGATGTAGCTGGTGGGTCCCAGCAGTCAGGGGGCGAATCGTTTTGTTTTTTTGCCCGGACGCACTTCCTTGCGTGCGAAGATGTAGTTGGTGGGTCCCAGCAGTCAGGGGGGCGAATTGTTTTTTTCGGACGCACTTCCTTGCGAGCGAAGATGTGGCTCGTGGGTCCCAACAGTCAGGGGGTGAACCATTTTTTTCACGAAATATGGTGGCCCGTCCGGTGGGTCCCCGCTGTCAGGTGGAGGAATAATTATTTTGCGCGTAATAAGGAGGCACTTCCTTGCGGTTGCCGTTGACCCAGCTGTCAGCCTCTCCACGTACTCTTCCGATGGAAATCGGTCGTTGACCACGTTGACCACGCCGCGCCGAGAGCACCAGGGCGGTGGTCTAGACGACAGCGAGGCCTAGGAAGGGGATGACGCGTAGCCGGGGAAGACGCGGCAGTGGACGCCCGCACGGAGAGGAGTACGAGGGTTCACTAGTTCGGCTGTGGTGTGAGGCTGCTGTCGCCGCAGAATAACAGGGGGTGTGGGTGAGTAGAGGGATGGCCTGCCCAGCGATGGGAGTAGTACGGGGCGGTGAGACCTCCGCGGCATCACAGCCGGCCACGGGAGGCAGGAGCACGCGACACGACCGGCGTTGCTTTGGGCGGCTGGAGCAAGAAGACCAGAGGTTGAAGAAGCACTACGGTCGTTGGATGGACATCATATGATCACTGCAGCTAGAATTGTTTATATTGACTAAGTTGACAAAGCCCTTGGTACACATTAACTTAGTAGGCCCACAGCTCGGATTTGGCAGAGAACATATAGCCCATTTGCGATTTGTAAGAATGTACAACCCATTTTTTTTAATTCTAATGGAATTTACTACAGCCCATTTACAGTTTGTTAAAAATACAGCCCAACTTCTAGCTAGGACAAGATTAATAATTTCAAACAACCGCTCAAAACAGAATTAAAAAAATCCCACATTTTGATGGGATCCGAAATATTTGTATCCGAAATTTCTAGTCAGGTTAAATATAATTTCAAAATAAAATTGTATTACGTTAAAATCCAACGAAATATTGCACGCGCAACAAGTAATGAAATTAAAATTTTCAAATTCCAAAAATAATATATTTTTCAAACTAATTACGTGTTTGGTGCATTGTAACTGTCCAGTTATTATAATTACAACTCATTTATTATTTCTTAAAGTCCATTTTCTTGTTAAGCCTATTGCATACCTCCTAGGAAAGTTTGCAGCCTAGTGGGGCGGAGAATAACAAGTTGACCCGGATATTGTGTACAACTGTCGGCCCAGTTGCATTGCTGATGTTGAAAAAAAACTATTTTTTATACACACATTAAAAAATTGTATAGATAAGGAACATTTTTATACACACATTTAACAATTTTTAAATACATGATTAACACTTTTTAAAACATATTTTTAGTCAATAGTGGGCCCACAGCGAGCGGAGGAGGTCACAATACACATATTTTTTAAATACATGATTAACACTTTTGCAAAAACAATTAGCCCACAGCGAGCCAATTAGCTCCAGTCGGCCCACAGTGGGCCGACAGGGGCCAGTCGGCCAGCTGTAGGCCGACTGGAATCCAATCGGCATGCTGTGGGCCGACTAGGCCCAGTCGGCCTGCAGCGGGCGGACGGTGTATTATTTTTGAAAAAAAATTACCCAGCGTAATATTTATGAAAATTAATAAAAAATGTATTATTTAAAAAAATGCGAAAAAAGGCCTGTGTAGTACTGTACAACCTAACAGGGTTACTCATCGCATATTCAGCGACGCCGGAAAGGCCCAAACAAGACTTATGTACAACTTTTTGAAGTCACTGAGCTCAATTAATAACTTAAGAAAAAAGTTAGATTATAGTTGATCCTAATTAAAAGCTGTCACGAGCAAATAAATAATTCAACGGGTCCCACTTGTGCATGTGCGCGCACGCGCGCGCGCGCGTTTGTGTGTGAGAGAGAGATAGACCCATCGGTCGATGCTCGTAAATACATCTTTCAGCCATGTGCATTGCTGATGCTCAGTAAAAACTTATATAGTTAACACAATCATATAGAACATCATAGCACACTGAACTTGCATACAAAAATTTCACGCAGGCGGCACAATCAGGATGGAAGCAGTGGATCGCTACGGGAAGGGCTATGTTGAAACCAACGAAGTCGTACATAACAGTTCATCGTCTTTATCAATGAGAGGGAAATATCTTGAATGTTGTGCAAAGAATACAGACAGAGAACACAATAAGTTCTCCTAGCACATTAAGTTGACGTACAACCCTTTCTAAAAAAAGTTCAGGTACAAAGTTAGAACAGGTCACAATCAAATGTACTGGCATATCAGTGCTTCACACCCATAGCTCGGATTTAACTAGTATCTGACAAGATTCAGTTGTTACCTCAAATTAGAGCACATCCAGGCAGCCAACCCTGCCTCTTCTCCCAAAGAAGCAGTGGCCTCCGCCGCGTGATGGAGTAGGCCCTATGCCATCCATTGTTCCGAGCAACACGGGGAAAGTCTGATGTTGACTCCTGTAATGGACGTCGTTGACGGACCCTGGCACCAGCGGCGGCGGAAGGACTTTGATTGATGGATTTGACCACTTCTTCGACATGCACGAACACTCGATACAGGTACATCCCTAACGTGGTCCGCGGCGGCCTTGGTGGCGACGAATAGTACAACCCCGGTTCCTGCACCGGTATCTCAACACCAATCACCTTCAGTATGGTGGACGGCTTCTTCATCCATGCCATAACCGTCAGAGCCCGGCTGTCTAGAGGAACAAACATACTTACGAGATCACCTCCAAGGTCATTGATAAGCTCGTTCATGGACTCGCTGTTCCAAGCACGTCAAGGCATGTCGTGGAAGGTAAGCTTTGTTAAAAACTCAAGCTCAGAGGGCACCGAGCCCCATCCTGGGTGCCATCGATCAAAGATCACCAGCGCGCCATCACAGAACAAATGCCGGGAAGATTCGAACACACGACTGCAGTCGAAAGTTGTCCGGAACCTAACAAAGAAATCAGCCGGTGGCGGACAGACTTCGACGAGCAAGTCACTTATTTGGATGCCGTGCGCAATGCCAAGAGCTTTGACAAGGTCATCCGGCGAGACGGGAGGCCGGTCGCCGTCGATGGTTACCATCAGCACTTTGCTGGCAAACTGGTCGTCAAGCGCTGCCATGCCACTGTTGAGCGACAGCACGCAGCGACCGAAGGCAGGACGGACCTCAGGATCTCTGGCTCGGAGATCCGCGTTGACCGGCGACATGATAGTGCGCTTGAGTACAGGGAGTACATGAGGGGGATTTGGGGGAATTGGAGTAGGAATCGAGATTGCAGAGGTGGGGGAGGGGCGGGAGACTGCGGATGAAAAGGTAGCATGAATTTCGAGCACACGCCAATATGCTCTCGGCGCGCAAGCGCACGAAAACACCAGTGGCGCCCACATGTCGGCCTAAGAGTCCTTATTCATTCTTTTTTGGAGAGCCCGGCCTTTTTTTCAGGATCTTTTGAGAGCCCGGCCTGAGAGTCATAATTGACTTGTTTGGCATTGCGTTACTACTCGGCCCATATTCAACGACACCTCACTGGCCCAAACAAGTGTACATCATCGAAAAGACACTGAGCTCAAATTATATAACTTGAAAAAAGGAGGTATACTTTGAACACTGGAGAATGGTGATGCCCTCATTTAGCCCACCAGTAGTTCAAGACAATAAACAGTTTGAAACAACGATATATACAACATTCAAACACTGACTAGTGAGTACTACTGACATAAACAGCAAGACATGATAGTTCATAAGAAGTCTTGCTACACCACCAAAACGCACCATCTGCAGCGCTCAGACTCTCGTGATCCATACGAGAATGACATTCTAAACAGAAGCAACTATTACATAGTAAGAGTGACATAGACGAGGATGACCAAATGACAAGGAATATGCATAACAAAAGAAAGAACTACCCATCCAGAACCAGCAGCAAAGACAACAAAGTCATTCGAAGAGATGATCCAACACCATCATAAGTTGCAGCCCCGCTTCAGCGACCAGTGATCCGGAGACACCAATACTCCACCCTTTCGATGCAACAGCCCAATTACCTATCAACCTGAAGGCTCGAACCACATCACTACCTGTCGTAATTGAGACATCCAAGGATCAAAGTTAATCCGGATGCCTTTGTCATTCTCACCTTCTTTTGGCTGCAGGATGTATCGTTGACAATCAGGGGAGTTTGCTCCCGAACTCCTAGGGCTCGCCGTGTAGACACAGTTTTCCATAGCAAACAGAGCCTCTCTGCCATCAAGGTCCTTGCCAACGGTGATCTCCTGGTTAATCGGATAATTGAGTCCGAGAAACAGAGAGTGTGAACCAAGGCTGTTTACCCGCCTCCAACTAAAAAAATCCTAAAGGCCCCAACAAGCTGGTATCCTTTTCATAGACGCAACAGCCACTGTCTGGATACTCACGCATTAGACGGTGCTTGTGTACAGTGGGGTTTTTGCAATATAACTTTTCTGGCTCATGTGTCCGAATGATCATCGGTCTTTTGCCGTCGTCTGATCAAGCGAGGAACTAGTTGCGCTTCCCTGTTTTTGGCAAAGGTGGTGTGATTACAAAGGGCAGTAACTGTAGGGACACTGCATCATATCAAAAAGGACAGACATTGTTAATGTAAGATCAACATTGTTCAGAGTATGAGTAGGATAATGCAAGAAACAACATTGATATGTCCCTGTTGGAACTAGGAGGAAAATACAGGGAAATGTATACTGGGTTCAAAAATATAGAAGTGCCATGCATGGTTATACTCATGTTATCTCGCAATCGATTCTTCACAGGAAACTACCATGTCATGCATGTTATGTAATCATGTTCTGTGCTCACAAACAAATTCTTCAAGTAACTAACAGACCATGCATTGTTATATACTCGTGTTCTGTGGGCAAAAATTTTGTGAGGATATTATTCTAGCCACTGATTGCTGAAGGGCGAATATAGGTATGTGCACATGGTAAGCATTGCAGGATTTCACTACTTCCAAATATAGAGTTCTCCATATGCACATTTACTTCCCTAATGTATGGTTAGATGAAACCAACAGTGTGGTGCATGTTTCTACATCATGAAAATGAGGAAACTAACATGGCCATTCATACACACTCATATTTAGTACTAGTATATAGATTACTGTAAAATAAGGATAATATCCATATATTCCTAACCGTTTGATTATTCAGGGTACAAATTGGCTGTAATGACATGGTCACAATCGCATGAATTAACTCATTCCAAATATAGCCGATTTACGGTGTCTCTAATACATTGCCATAGTTCTACTCAAATTCTGCTGAAACAAAGATATGCCAATCATCACAAAAAGTTCAAACAGTGTCATGGCGTCATCATTAACATGAGAGGAAACAACTTACACGCGCCGTCCCAGCAATACGTGGTGCCATCTGCTTTGTCGATCGCGTAGATGATGCCATTGTGTTCAATAGCATCACAGAAGTGTGTATCAACTTTGACGATGATCCACTGCGAGCCGAGTTGTCTCTAGCTAAAGAAGGCACCCGCGTAATGATAGGCGAGTCTGCGGTCGAACAAGGCAATTAGCTTGAAGTCTGCATAATTCGCATGTCGTGTGGGCACTTGGCAGATTACAATATTCTGCAAAACAAGGTCCGTCCAACTGACGTAGTAATCTAGATGACTTGGACCGCGATGGTAATACTCTATATAATCCAACGGAGGAAGGATAATCTCATGGGAGGTCTGGAAGTTTACAAGCACCAACTTTTTACCGTCTTCTCTGAAGGCAGCCATCCATTGGGAGTTCATGCCGACCCAGTACATACCTGCCAAGAAGTTTCGGGCGATGGTGATCGGATCGATGTCGAGGGAAATGATGTACAGCGACGCACTACATACCTGCAAAGAAGTTTCGGCTAATGGAGATCGGATTAAAGTCGAGGGGCATCATGCACACCTCCGTATCATGGTGAGCCAATCTCGTAGGACCAGATAGCAGCAAGCAGGGTGTCTTGAAAAGCTTAGGCCTCGCATCGACGATGGCCGTGTGCATGTCCCTCAAGCATGCAGCCAGCAGCAGGGCGCTCAAAATATCCATACACGAACAACAGAGGTCGAGGATGTCACTGGGGAGATTGCTCCAATCGCGGCTCATATGGATGCTGCTCGGTTCGCGTTCGGCCATGGTGGAGTTTGGAAGGGGGCTTGATTTACGGGGTAGAAGGATGTCGGTGCTGGAGCGGCTAGCGAGGGAATAGTGGTACTGGGGGAGGCGAGTGAGGCGACGGTACACGGGGGCACAGTGAGATGGAGACGGAGAAGGAGATGGAGATGGAGTGGTGATATGGGAGTGGAGAGGGAGACGAGGCGAGGCGCCAATGTGCTGTATAGCGGCGGTGACAGACTGCACTGTGCACAGGGTGAGGCTGACTTTGGTAACCCGAACACGCCACCTGGACTAGTGTCAGGCGCAGGGTGTTGTCACTTCACTGTGAGGACCGGATGAATAGTATTTTGACCATCAAGTGTACCACAGTTGTACTACTACTACTACTACTACTGGTACATGAGTACTCCTGTATTGTATAGCGTAAATAGGTCTCCCGTGCTAGCATGCCTGTTCACTTCATCGCTCAGGTATCATCCATATTGTGAGTAGAACTAAATTCTCGTGCATGCCCAATCAACGCTCTGCCGCGATGCATGCAGTGGTCGTTCTGGTGCATCAAGGACGGCATGCAGATCGTTCCACACTTGAGAAGAGGAAAAATAGAAAGGTAGAACGCAGCAGCAGAGGAAGAGAACGCTGGCTAACGAGGCTGGGAGGGGACCAAGCAGGAAGTTAATGCTCCACGCCTAAAGGTTTTGGGAAAACCTGATTTTCATAAGGTGACTTATACTCACCTAAACGGAGGGAGTATTCCTTAACCAGAGAATGTTGTGTCTCCCACTCACGCGCTCAAAAAAAAACTAGGACACATTTTTTTATCTGTTTGCATAGGTCCCACCTATCAGGAAGGATGGGCACATACACGAACAGGTACGACTCATGAGTCTACCTGCATAGCCTTTTCGTTTAGTCCACCTAGCCGTCTAATCAACTGCCTGCACGCCACTTCTCCCATTTACTTCTCCATCGGGAACCGATTCTCCTCGGCTTCTTCACCTCCCCTTCGTCATCATTTGCATCCAAACCCCACTGCGTTCACATTGTTTTAACCTCTTTAAATAATTATCTACTACTTCAGTTAGACTAGCCATCTAATCCTAATTCTCCAAACCATAGCCCTCCGTTCCAACGGTTCCAAATGGCGCGAGAGATCGAGATGCAAGTTTTTAGCGTCCAACATGTCCTCGTCGAAGGCTCGATGCGCATAGTTGCCACCGTCACCGTCCACCCAAGGGTTGTTCGGCAGTGGATCAACAATGTATCCAACTCCCTCGAAAAGGTAGAGACGAGGGTCATCGGTCTCGATGCAGAGTACACGGAGCATGCCCCTAGGAAGATCTAGTGCATCGCCGTCCTTCAGTTGTGCTTCGAAGATGATGTTTTGGTGTACCACATCATACACTCGCCCTCCATACCAGGTGAGCTTCACGATTTCTTGTCTCATGAGGATGTATACTTCTGTGGGGCAGCCATCGAAGGGGACAAACAGAAGCTGGAGCCGTACAACCTTGATTTGAATAGCATCGCTGACCTACAAACCAGAATCAAAATTCCTGTAGAAGTTTGTGATAAACAGACACCATCCCTATTCGACGTAGCAAATTTTGTGCTTGGTACAAATCTTCGGAAGGGTGACGAGACGATGGCATTAAGGTCGTCTGGATGGGAGAATTATCCCTTGACGTACGAGCGGCTAAAATATGCTGCCCTCGATGCCCGTGTGAGTTTCGAGATAGCTACAAGGTCCAAAGAGCTTGTTGCGAAGCTGTCTCCCACAGAGAATGAGAACAAGAAGAAGAAGAAGAAGAAGAAGAAGAAAAGGCTGCACCAGCAAGAGGGCCTTATGGATGGATGAACTATCTCCTCTCTTGTAAAAAAAATTATTCCCTCTCGGTGTATATTGATATATATGGACTATTTCGATGGTGTGCATGTCTTTGGAACAGAGTAGTAGCGTGGGTCCGCTTGACTATAAGGAACTATTTATCCGCATATATAGCTTTCTCTGCTACTCCTTCCAGTGATCGGTATGCAGTGCATGTGTCCGTAGACATGACAGCTTGTCCATGGAAGTTCAACTACGGCGACCATCACATTTCATCTCGCGATTCCCACGACGCCTCTCCAACCCATGACACCACGCCCCCCGACGTGCGCCTCACCCCTCTCGGCCGCACCGCCCCTCTGCCTTTGTGTGCATGACATGTGGGCTACCTAAAATGCAGCGAGCATCAAGTTTCTACCACAGCCACCCGTGATTCCCACGACGCCGCTCGAACCCATGAAACCAAACGTCCCCTGACCTACGGCTCACCCCGCTCACCCCTCTTGGCCCCACTGCCCTTCTGCCTACAGGAGCATTACATGTGGACCAGTCACCTATCGGGTCCACATGTTATTGACTCAAAGGTAGGTGTAGTAAGGCGCTGAAGCTCAGTCCCAACGGCCCTGAGAGGGAAATGTAACTCCTGCGCCAGGGCTTGTGGTGCTCCCGCAGCACGAACTCGTGCCAAACTTGAGATTTGTTTCTTTACTATACATGCACGCAACGATTTAATGGACATTGTAATCTCAACATGTGATGAGGATCTCTAAATTTGAATTTTAAACTTATAAAACGAAAAGATTCAAAACAAATAAACTGGGAGAGAGGGAGTATATCGTAGGATGTGTCCCATACAAAATAAGTCCCCTGGTTTGTCACGCAAAGATGTGGTTAGAAAGGAGCACAGCGTCTTCCTACTCGTACGGCAACAAATCGGCCACAGACAGCATGGTCTGCCTTTGACCACCATGTGCAAGGTTCGTGCTATCTTATTCAATCTCACCGTGGTTCCATCGTACCAATTCATGCAGTGGCCCGTTGCATAGCTGACCCCAATGTTGGAAAAAGGTTCTACGGGAACGGTTTCACCGTTGTAAATGTTGTGCAAATTGATGTTGGTACCCTCCCGTACATATGCAAGCCAATCTCCACTCGCACCGAGCCTAACCTGTGAAACAGTGGGCAGGGAGAGAATTAGGAAATGGACACGGAAGTAGTCTTTAGAATGCATTTACTACGTGATCAAACTCATCTTACCTGCTCATCGGAGGAAATCCTAGTGCCCCTCAACGTCGGCATCTCAAGGGGCGTCAACTTGCAACTACAGCCACGCCGCGTTGGAGAGACCCCCAAGGAAACATCCTCGTGCATTCCACGGAACATCAAGATGCATTTGTATGAGTAGTTTATCTTGTGAGAGAAAAGGATGAACGAGGGAAGGCCTCTAGAGATAGATATGGACACTACTACTACCAATGTGCTGGCCCGTGCATTGCAATAGATCCAAAGTAGTAGAATAATACTTGTTCACGTGCTTGAAATATAAACACTCTAGTTTTGATATACTTGTGTCAGCAGACATGATAGCTTGTCCATGGAAGTTGAACCACGGCGACCATCACGTTTCTTGTTTCTACCACTAAGCCACTGAAGTTCGGTCCCGTGGGCCCCGAGAGGGAAATGTACTCCTGCGGCAGGCCTTGTGGTGCTCCTGCAGCACGAGCTCGTGCCAAAACTGGAATTTGTTTCTTACTACTACCAACTAGTACTAGTAAGGTACACGTGCATTGCACGCATGAGATTCTGGTGGTTTGTGCATTATGCTTCTACATGTGGAGCTTTCTGGATTCTAACATGTGGCAAAATCTGGTGGAATGTAAGGTTAGGCAAGTTTGATTAACTTAGGCGAGTGTTTGATTCAAGCCACACCTTAGGCAAGCCACACTAAGGCCCCACATGACATACACACAAAAAATGTGGCAAGATTCCCTTAGGCTTGCCAACTTGTTTCTCTCGTTTTGAAGAACTAATAACTTTGCCTAAGCTTAGTTGTGGCAAAGTTAGGGTCTGTTTGATTGAAAGGATTTTCATAGGATCTTTGAAGGATTAGAATCCTTAGGAATTTTTCTTACCTTGGTCGTTTGATTCGTAGGATTGAATCATGTAGAATATTTTCCTAAGGATTCATTTGTACTACGTTTCACATGAATTCTAACATGCACTCCAACCTCTTGAAAGAAATCCTTTGTTTTTCATGTGACACAATCAAACAAACTCAAATCCTATAGGGATCCAATGAACATGCCATTCCAATCCTACTTTTTTCCTATTCCTGTGTTTCTGCAATCCTATGAATCAAAGAGGCCCTTAGTCATGAATTAAGTTCAACCATGGAGTCTTCTAGATTATACATGTGGCAGAATCTGGTGGATGATATCCAGCGGCTAGTAGTGCTCGGATTTGCCATCTTTGTACCGTCGGATTGGCTTCATCCAACGACCAACTTTCAAAGTTTTTCACACACTATATAGGGGGTATAGATATAGATGTGCTGGTCCGTTGCAATGGATCCAAAGTATATATATCTATTTACTGGAGTGCACTCTAAACACATTATCTATTTATTTTTCTCTAACCTTCCGTAGCCATGCAACCAAGCCACATAAGCTTCATGGGTGCCCCCACATCATATTATTCATACTACGTTGATTGAAAAAAAGATAAATCACCCAAAATAAGATCTTCCCGTTTTTTGTTCCTACGATGTTGTGCCGTGCACATACCTACTACTAGTTGTATAGTGGTAGTACTAGTAATATAGTATTAGGAGTACAAACTTGGTACTAGTAGGAGTAGTACTAGTATGGAATGCTCCTACTCTATCAAAGAGCCCCGTCTGACACCAAATTTCTTGGCTTCCGTGCTACAGCTAGATCTTCCCCTCGTTTCTTTTTTCCAACCCGGCGGCGGGCAGGGTGTCGGTTTTCTCAATGGCGGTCCCACATGAAAGTGAAAGTGCTAGGCAACATGCCTTCCCTAAGCCATGTGTCGTGCCGGACGGGCCGTGTTGTACTCCTGATTCCCGGGCGTGTGGGGGTGCGACACGAACGCGGCAGGCCTTTTCCTTTTACCAGCAATGTGCTCGTGCGTTCCGATGGATCCAAAGTAGTAGAATAGTAGTATTTGTTCACAAACTTGAAAGAAATCACTATTGTTCCGATATACTCCTAATATATTACTCCCTCCGTACCTAAATATTCGTCTTTTCTGAGATTTCAAATGGACTATCACATACGGATTATATAGACATATTCTAGTGTTTCTAGCAAGATGCCTGCGCGTTGCACGAAGTTGATGGAAAAGGTAAGCACAATTTATAAATTGACGGATGGAGTACTAGTTACAGTGATGCATATCATTAAGCAAAGGGATCACACATGTCGGTATTGACTAGAACGAGAATGCAACAGCATAATAAAAATTAAGGCCACGATGATGCGACCGCAGTGGTGGTTACAGAAGGCAAGAAGAAAGATGGATCCACGAACGTACGACCTCCTCCTCCTCAACTTAGTGCGCCGGGCCACCGACTGGCGGCTAAGGAGCGGCGGCTTTTGTGGCGAGGTCGAGGTGCTTCTCAGCAAAGGCATCCAAGGCTTCCAGCCGATTGAGGAAGGCCAACGTCGTAGCGTCCTCACTGGCCTTGTAGATACCTATGTACATGATTTCCTCGTACATGTGGATGTGTAGGTTGACGAATTCTTGCAGGGCGAGGTGCCTCGCGGTGAGCACGACCTCCAGGTGGACATTCTTCGTGGCGTCGGCGGGCAGTCGCAGGGCCACCAGTGCTTGAAAGAGGTTCCGGCCATGGAGGCCGATTAGGGTGGCAGGCAATGAGGAGCCCGGGCACGCGGGCTGGAGGAGTACGGCGATGCCGTCCGCGAGCTTCTTGAGGACGGTGAACTTGTTGCTGGTGGCAACGATCATCTGGTCCAACTGACAGTCGTAGTTGGCCTCGAAGGCGGCCATCCACCATCCGGTCTCCAACACCGTCTGGAGACGATCCTCGGCGCCATGCCGCAGGCCGGCGTCGTGGACCATCTGGCGCAGCCGCTGGCCACTCACGAGCATCGCTGCCATGGGTCTGGCGTGAGCTCTTTTGCGCTTAGTGTAGGTGCTTAGGCAAATGCTCAGGTGCGTACGATGTGGTAGATGCATTGGAATGGAGGGGCGCCTTTATATGAGGGCAATGAGGGCAAACTGCATTGCATTCACATCGTGCAGCCTCTTTTCCCGGACCTCCTCCCATTACTTCCCTCATGCATTAATTGAAGAAGGATGCATTAGCCGTTCAACATATCGGGAACCGCTACTCCCTCCCTCGTCTGCATTAAAGCTGTATCGGGAACTGCGCCGCCCGCTGTCAAATCGAATACTCCCTCCGTCTAGGTGAGTACTCCCTCCTTTCCGGTTTATATGGCTCAATTCAAAAATCTCATCAACCAAGGTAGATGATGAGAGGTGGAATATTTTTTGTAGTTTGCAAAAGCACCCAATTAATGCTCTTGTTTTCCTCAAAAGTATGTTTACAAATGCATTAATTGCAATGCATGCATGCATAAAGTGCATGCATTGGTTAGTTTTCTCTTAATACTTGCATGCAATGATTTAATGCACCTTGAAGTCTGAACATGTGATGGGGAACAACCAAATTGAGTCTTATAAAATGGAAAAACTAAAATTTTGAGATAAGCCCTATAAACCGGAAAGGAGGGAGTATTAAGTCATCTTACGAAAACCAAATAGTAAACACATAGGCGTGGTGCATTAACTCTCACGTTGTTTCTTATTTTTTGACATAAATAGAGGAATCAACCAAGAAGAGATGTGGGGCTTGTATGCTTTTAATGACTTGAGACTATCAAACATGACATGCAGTGGTCAGTTCGTTGCACAAGAACAAATACAACCCACGTCAGCACACACGCATCTTATATAGCATCACATCCAATGGCTATAAAAGATGAATGAGACCAAATTATATCTAACCTAGATGAGTTCTAGGAAAACTGTATTAATAATACTTAGTACTCCTGCGCCATGTATCATATATTAGTATCATGTAGTACTTTATTTATTTATGAGGTATCCAGATGGCACTGCACCGCCAAGAAAAGAGGGTAACATCAAAATTATGGACTACTTTTTTGAGTATGTTGGTAAGGTCCGGTCATAGTCACTTGTTGAAATCTCTAAAAAAAGACAAATACTCCCTCCGTCCGGAAATACTTGTCATCAAAATGGATAAAGGGAAATGTATCTAGACGTATTTTAGTTTTAGATACATCTCTTTTTATCCATTTTGATGACAAGTATTTTCGGACGGAGGGAGTAGCAAACAGAGTTGGTGATGATGGTGTGCGTGCCATTCTGCAATATAGGCCATCGGATTTATATCTAAAGGATAGGAAAGAAACTATGGCAATTTTGCAAAAATATACCCACACGTCTCTCCACGTTCCCAAATAAGGCCTTCCGTCATTCAACCTTTTCTCTCACAAGATAAACTACTCATACAAATGCATCTTGATGTTCCGTGCAACGCACGGGCAGCTAGTTTATTTATTTTAAAATAGTTGCTGCAATAATTGGGTTGAAGTGATATATTTTATGTCTGCCCCGAATGATTTCAGATTCACTAGTAGTAACAAAGAAAAGGTTGCCTTGTTAATTAATAGAAAACAGGGTGAAAACTATCAGATGAGGCCGGTAAAAACAAGGCACGCTGGGTTCAGTGTCATCGTCACTACAGCTATGCGCGCGCGAGAAGTCTACATATCGAGGGGGCTACCGAGCGAGGCACCGAGACACAATGTTTGAGAGAGAAACCAATTGACAGATTATGATCAGATCGAGTTGTCACCCTTCTGCTGTCATTGTTGGGGGGAGAGAAAGACGTATCGAGAGTGTGCGCGGTAGGCACAGAGGCACAACTAGCGAGTGTGTGTGTGTGTGTGTGTGTGTGTGTTTGTAAGAGGAGTAGATAGATTATTATCAAGATCGATGTGCCACCCTACTCCTTCGGTGCCGGGTAGTGTGTGTGTGTGTGTATGTTTGAGAGAGAAGCCAGTCGATAGATTAGTATCAAGATCGAGGTGTCACCCTACTCCTTCGGTGTTGGGAAGTGTGGGTGTGCGTGGGGGGGGGGAGTGACACTCACATATCTCTACTTGTATAAAAAACAGAGTTGGTGATGATGGTGTTCCTGCCATCCTGCAATATAGGCCATCCATATCCGACGGACAGGAATGAAACTATGGCAATTTTGCAAAAAGATACCCACACCCCTCTCCGCATTCGCAAATAAGGCATTCCCTCGTTCATCCTTTTCTCCCACAAGATAAACTTCTCATACAAATGCATCTTGATGTTCCGTGCAACGCATGGGCATCTTGCTAGAAGGGAGAAGAAGTTTGTGTGACACATATCTAGCTATATTAAGGGATAGGTAGATAGCATATGTGTGAGAGACATTAGTGGCTGTGGGTGGGCGGAATTAAAGGGGTGGGCATGTTAGACATAGAGAGTGTGTGTGTTTCTGTGTGAGAGACTTGTAGGACGGGGTAGAAAGACGAATTTAACCCTGACGGAGGGACAGAAATACACGAAGTGCGCTTGTGTGATTCCGATGCCCACAGGGAAAAAAGATATGTATGCGTGTGAGAGAGATTGCACAATTCATTCACGTATCACTATCTAGTGATCGTGGGCGTGCATCGCTTGAACATAAATCAATATCTACTTCGTATCGTGGCCAAAGGTACAATATCGATTTAACGCTATAAAGATTGGACACTCACATATCACATTTTTTCTATTTAAATAAGCCTTTTTAGTTGTGCATGCCAAAGTTACATTGATGTTTCTTCAAACAACCAATGTAGCTATTATGAACATGCACCATTGTTACTCTTGCATTCAAATTCATTAGTCTTGGATGATTTAAGTTTCTATTTTGAAGTAATATATGTAATATTCATATATGAATTCAAGGGGTACGCAATTTATGAAATGGAGGCTATGTAATCATATGAGGTAACACTTTTAAGTAGCTGACTACAATATCCATTTCTTTTTGTGCGCCTCTACACTAACACGTCAATGCATAATGTTTAAAGTAAATAACCAATGGCACTAAATTATCTATTTACACGAGAAATACATAGGCTGAGCGTTTGATCCCTTTTTTGTCAACGCGCCACTACACCCGTACGATTGGCCGTGCCCGTGTGAACGTCCAAGTTATCGGCGCATCATCCCGAGTTATTGTCTTTTTTCTCGGGTGGACTTCACACCAGTTATTAACTGCTGACGCGTGCCCCGTGTACACAGTCTAGCATGACCTTCCCGCTAGCACGGTCCAAAGTTAGTTGAAACTGGATACGAACAATCCCGCGGGCGGCAAAATCTTCCGCCTCCTTCTAAAATTTCCGCCACCTTAGCCTTTAGCATGCGAAATCCCCCTTTTGTCCTTGGTGCACGGAGACCAACAGTTACAATACCGCCCTCATCTACATGATAGGTCGGGGATGCTTTGGTAACTTCCGGTTCCCCCACTACACGGCACCCCCATTTCCTCTCCCCCTCCCGCAAAAACGACTAACTCCACAACACCAGAGCATCTTACATCACGCCGTCCGTACTTCATCGCCCTTTCTCCCCTCCCCTCTCGAAACCCTAGAATGCTCATCCACCGGCGTACCATAGCCCATTCACTGCCAGCGGCGTCCACCTCGCCGGATCTGCTTCTGCGGCCGCATCTACCCCTCCCACCTCCCCTAGAAACAAGTAGACTGCTCATCCACCACTGTACCTCGCCGGATCTGCTTCGCCGGTACTCTCGTCAACCGCCGCGCATCTGCAGCGGCTCATTCGTACTCCCCAATGGGGACGCTTCGTCCACACCCCCCGGAGCCGCCCCACTGACGCCCCCGTCGACGGCCTCTGATCCTCTTCGCCGACACCTTCCTCAACCCTACTGGAGCCGCTTCACCAACATCTTCCTCAACCCTACCAGAGTAGCTTCGCCTATACCATTCTCAACCCTACCGGGGCCGCTTTGCCAACTCACAAGTCCACGGCCTCAGATCCGCTTCCTCGCACCCTCATCCAACCTACCGGAGCAGCTTCTGACCCCCCATCCACGGCCGCAGATCCGCATCGTCGACACCACCCTTAAACAACCACCGGAGCAGCTTCTGACGCCCCGTCCACGGCCGTAGATCCGCATCGTCGACACCATCCTTAACCCAACCACCGGAGCAGCTTCACCTATGCCCTCGTCCACGACCATAGATCCGCTTCGCCCACACCGTAGTCCACCCTACATGAGCCGCTCCACAAACACCCTACTCGACGATTCTAGATCTCCTTACTGGACCCCGATAGCCAGCGCAGCATCATCACCCTCGACATTTCTAACCTGATTCCCACAGTCTGGAGAGATGCCAAGCACCCGCCACGGCCTAGGTACTTGTCACCTTTAAACCCGTCCAACATCACCTGCCCGATGTACTTCAAATATACTAACCGGTCGCTGTTACCTGTTATGCAGCTGGCAAAAACTACAAGGACGATGTTTCTTCTGGATCTAACAGCTTGGCCAACCAAGATCCTGGACTGAGGCATTGCTATGATCTTGTAAGCGCGTCTCTCTCTCTCTTGTATTTTTCTGTGCCTGCCAGCGTGCTTTGCTAGGATTTTCGACCAGTAATCCCTTTGTGCAGACAATGATTTCTACTACTGGCTGCTAAATTAGATAGATGTCATACATGATACTACCTCGTACCTCCGTTCCTAAATATAAGTCTTTCTAGAGATTCCACTATAGGCTACATACGGAGCAAAATGAGTGAATCTACACTCGAAAATGCATCTATATACATCTGTATGTGGTCCATACTGGAATTTCTACAAAGACATATATTTAGGAACAGGGGCAGTACATTACACAAAATCGTAGGTGGCATGTAGGAATTCCAGTGCACTACATTAGGCTCCCTTAGAGTGCCTGCTAGTCCAGCATACAGAGTCATGGCTAGTTTATGGTACACACACAATCGTTAATTGGTGGTTTAAATATGCGCAAGGGATATGCAATGTAGTATCATGTAGAGATGTCTGAAATTAGCCGTGTCAACTTGCAGATAGGGTTACACAATGAAAAAGTACAAGATGTATGTGGCAATTTCATGGAACATCGCAAAAAAGGAGAGGCAGCGGTGAGCCTATACAGTGTGCCATGGTATGTCACTCCTCCATTGCAATCATCATGACATGTTATTTGTATGCCAGTTCTATTAGCCAAGTTTCTTAGGGACAGTTATTACGAGTTATCCTAAGAAAATAAGCACCTGTGAATATAAGCTCCATGTAATAAGCCAACCAGTTCTTTTCATTGCGTTTTCAGCTTATCTTTGGTATGATCAGTGGAAAGTCTAGATTGCATTATATTTTTTCATTTTGCTGCCCATATGGAAATTAATTTGACTTGAAAACATCACAAATTGAGCCCAATGCAGTAATTAATATGATAGGAAAACAGACCATCACTATTTGCTCAAAATGCAAATACAAAGATACCATCTACTTGGCACAATCTACTTTGGTCAATGTTTTCCATAGAGATCCCACTGCCTAATTTAAACGAAGAACACATGACCCACATTTAAATGAGAACAATTATTTATTGAAATTCGATGGTCCAAGTGGCTGGTTATTATCATATAGCAGCACCACCTAAAAGCATCATATAGCAGCAGCAGCAGATCATAGCAACTCATCATACAACAGCAGCAGTCTGCAATTCATCATATACCAGCAGCAGCTCATAGCAATTCATCATATAGCAGCAGCAGGAGCAGCTCATAGCAATTCATCATATAGTAGCAGCAGGAGCAGCTCATAGCAATTCATCATATAGCAGCAGCAGGAGCAGCTTGTAGCAACTCATCATATAGCAGCAGCAGCTTGTAGCAACTCATCATATAGCAACAGCAGCTCATAGCAATTCATCATATAGCAGCAGCAGCAGCTCATAGCAACTCATCATACAGCAGCAGCAGCTCATAGCAATTCATCATATAGCAGCAGCAGGAGCAGCTCATAGCAATGCATCATATAGCAGCAGCAGAAGCAACTCATAGCAATTCATCGCATAGTGGAATGGGGAGAGGAGATGCAAGCGGGCAGGGCAATGAATGCTTGCGTGCTTGTTTTTACTTGAGGGTCAGGTGTGACACGGGCGTCAGTAGTTGCATTTTGAGTGTAATATAGGCAGACAACAGAGTCATTTCACTATTCCCCTTGTCGTGGTTCTAACTCTGACAGTGATGTAGGGGGGTATGTATGGAGAGGCTAGATCTCAGCTATTGGGAAGTTGTAAACACACCAAGATGTACGAGTTCAGGCCCTTCGCGGAGGAAGTAACAGCCCTACGTCTCGGTGCCCGGAGGCGGTCGACTAGATTACTGGCGTGTGAATAACAGGGGTGCGAACCCTTCATACTGAGGAGGGGGGTGGCTTATATAGAGTTCGCCGGCCCCCTCCTGCCCTCAGTAATGCAGGGTTTAAGGTACACTTAAGGTCGGGCGTTACTGGTAACTCCCCTAATAAAGTGCTATAATGACCATAAAGACTACTTAACAGCTGACAGTTTGCCTGCGGAGTGACTATAGGTCTCCTGGCGGTCGAGTGGTTGGCTTCATGGTCGAGTATAGCTTTCTGGTCGAGTGTCTTGAATCCGTCGAGTGGGATACCTTCAAGTCGATTGAAAGGTGACTTCTCCTAGGGATGTCCTAGGGTAGGGCTCCTTGGACAGGTCCGTGCCCCTACCCTAGGTACATGGCTTCATCATTAGCCCCCGAATGGATCGAGGTTAGAGCGGGGAAAGAGTTGGAAATCTTTCCGACTGGTTCTTTGGGCTACGTGAGCGCCTCGTTTTGGGTCAATCGTCACGGATGATGTTGCCAACCTTTTTCAGTCGCCTTGATCCATTCCCGGCCTTTCGTCGAGTGAATTTCTTTATTTGTGACATGCCGAGCATCGGCGCGGGCGGGGTCTTCCGTTTTGACAAGTTGTTCTGCAGCCCGCGGATGTCGTGGGATTTCGGATTTTGGGAAGCGCGCGGGACGGGAGCGGCCGCAGTAATCGGAAGCGATAAAGCAGAAGCTCCTCGATCCCCGCGTCGCCTTTTTCGCCACGTACTGCGCGCGCGTCCGCTGCGGGATTTGACTGGATAGTTTGGGCCTACCAGTCAGCCACTCGGGAGCGGCCCCTTATAAATCGCCGGCTCGGGGTTTCCAAGCAGTGCGCTCTCTTCTCCTCCTTTCTTCTTCCTCTCTCCCTTTGCAAGTCCTTCCGCCACCTCCGTTCTTGCCCCAGTGCAGCAGGCCCGTGCGAGACTTCGCCGGCGACGATGACGAAGGGCAAGACCTCCGCTCTGGAGCGCGTGAAGAAGGCGGCGGCGCAGGGGAAGGGGAAAAGATCTGCTCGGGGCGGATCCTCCTCAAGGTCCGCTCTGCCCAAGGGCTGGATCCAGGGCGATTGGATGCCGTCAGTGATCCGGCAAGAGGACCTCGACGACATGGTCGAGGGGGGAGTCATTCCCCACGAGGCTGCGCGTCTTCCGGGGAGAGAGATCGAACCTCAACCCCGCGATGGTGAGTGCGTGCTCCTAGCCACCCACATCGACCGAGGGTTTTCTCTGCCGCCCCATCCTTTTTTCCGGAGCTTCTTGAACTTCTTCGGAGCGCAGCTCCACCACTGTACTCCCAACTCCATTGTATACCTTGCCGCTTTCATTTCTATGTGTGAGGCTTTCTTGGGTTGCCGCCTCCATTGGGGACTTTTCAAGCACATCTTTACCTGCCGTTCTCAATCGGTCAAGAAGGCCAAGTCGAGTGACGAGAGGACGCAGGTGATCCAGTTGTGCGGGGGCTTGGCGATCCAGACGAGGGGGAAGAGCTGCTTTCCATCCATTACTTTCCCGGAGTCGGTCTGTGGCTGGCAGGCGACCTGGTTCTACTGTCAAGACCAGGCGACCCCAGGACAGTCGACTGGTCTTCCTCCTTTCTCCCTCAACCGAGCTGAAAAACCTGCTTCTCTGAAAGTGGTGCCAGAGGAAAGGGCTCAAGTCAAAGTGCTGGCCGGTCGAGTGGTTGAGCTTGTCCGTGAGGGCGTGACGGGCATGGATTTGCTGGAGGTCTTCCTCCGGAGGTGCATCCAACCGCTCCAGGCTCGTGACCACCTGATGTGGCTGTACTCGGGTCTTGACGACACCACTCGGATCCACCCGGAGGAGGTCACTGATGAGATGCTGGAGGGGTGGCTGTCGAGCATCACAGGAAACAAGGACAACCCCCGAGGAGCCAGGAGGGTAATTCCACTCGACAGCTCGTACGACGTGGACCAGGTATGTCTCTATGCTCCTGACAGAGGTCTTATTTTTCTTCATTGGTCTTTTTTGAGTTGGTCGATTGACCTTTGTCTTGTCTGTTGTTTTCAGGCGACTACTGAGATGTACTCGACGCCCAATGGGGCACAGGGGCCAACTGAGGAAGGGGAGGCGAGCGGAGGTGAGAGCGGGGACGATCAAGGCGAGTGGGAGTCCGACGGTGAAGGAGAGGGA
>NC_041390.1:518215889-518218700 GCF_002162155.2 Triticum dicoccoides | reverse complement strand
GCTCACACACGACCCAGCGCGGGAGCGTGGTACTGCGACTGCTCCTGTTGGGCAGTCGTCGAAACGCCCTCGGACCTCTTCTCCTACGCCGACTGGAAAGGCTCCCAAGCACCCGCGCGCAGCGCCGTCCAAGCCGCCCAAGGCTCTGCCCAAGATGAAGATGGCCGTCCCCACCATTTCTGGGTAATAATAAAACTTGTTATCCTTTGCCGACCGTGGACGGATCCTTGGTCGATCCATTGAGCCAACCGACTGACTTTCGAGGCTTGCAGTGCTGCTACTTCTGAGATCTCCGCCAAGGACGACGACCAAGAGATGGAGGATGCTATTACCTCCAACCCTGGTACGATTACTGACATTCCGCTTTGAGTCGACTAAACATTTATTGCAACCCTGGTCGATTGAACGTTTCCTTTGTAGCCCCTCCTCATGTTGTCGACCTCCCGGATGACGATGACAACGAACCGCTGAGAATGAGGAGGAACAAGAGGTCGACGGCTGGCAAGACCCCCCAACCTGCTCCGGCGTATGAGGCCATGGCTCGGGATGGTGGTGACACCACTCGGGCTTCTATGACTTTCGCCATTCCTCTGACGAGCGTGCGGCCTTCGGCGTCGACTGCGGATCCACCTTCGCTTTTTGCTGCGTACCCCGTCCCTGAGGACCAAGCAGCTGCTGCAAAGGAGGCTATACGCCAGGCGGGGATCATGATGGAGCAAGTGAAGATGGCTCGGGAAGCCAGCCAAGCAGCCTATGACGCGAGTTCGGCTCTTCAGAGCAACGTCCAGGTCAGTCGACTCAACACTTGGTCTGTTATGATATGCTGTTTGAAGAGTCTCTTTTCCGAAGATCTTTTGTATCTGTATCTGTACACCCACTGGGTGTGTCTGGCAATTCTTGGACGAGTGGGGGCACGCTAAGTGCACCCACTGGGTGTAGTCCCCGAGACTACGGTGGACTGCTGGCAGTCGACTGTAGTCTTTAATTGTGTTGCTGTAGCTGTATTTCTTCACTCGGTTTTTCCCCGAAGATCTTTTTTTTTGGTCAAACCAGTGGGGGCACGCTGAGTGCACCCACTGGGTGTAGTCCCCGAGACTACTGTCGAATGTTTTTGATTCAGCTGTGGTCTTAGAAACGTCGTCATTGTCTCTTAGTTACTCGGAAGCAACTTATCTTGGATGTTTGTCGACTGATTTTTCTTTTACAGAAATCCTGCAAACTTGTAGCTCACTATACTGAGTTGGAGAAGCAGAAGATTCAACTGAACCTTGATCTGGAGCTGGCCAGAATAGAGCTGCAGAAGGTCAGAGACGGCGCCGCAGGTAAGACGACTTTGTCGACTGGTTAGTTTTTAGGCTTGAGTATCCTTCTGCTATTTCCGATTCAATCATCATTTCTTCGCAGAAAAACTGAACGAAGCTCTGGCAAAGAAGGATCAGGACTTGGCTGCTGCCCGTAAGGAGGCTGATGACAAGACCGCTTTGGCCGTACAGAAGCTGGCTTCGGTCGACCACTTAGAAGAAGAGAATACCAAGCTGAAGACCGCTCTGAATGAAGCCAACAGGGAGTGTTCACGTTGGAAGAAGGAGAACCTCACCCTGAGCGAGAAGATGGAAGGCATCGCTCGCAGGAGGGACGACCTGGAGAGCTACTTGAGGAGCCTCGCCAAGAAGTTGTACATCAAGCTTGAAGGTGCACATTCAGTTCCGACTGGGTTTTTTTTTTGTGTCGACTCAGTCTATGAAAATTGATTTATCCTTGGATCGTGTATGCAGAGATTTGCCAGAACTTTGAAGAGGAGACTGGGCGTATCAAAACAGGTTTGGATCCAATCAACTCCCCGTGAAGGATGAAGCTGCCATGAATCTACTCCGACTGGAATCTCGGATTGACAGCATCGTGGACTACTTGGCTCGACTGAAGGTTGCCATGTCACGGATCGACCCGGCACTTTGGCCAGAGGCTATGCTCCAAAATGATCTCGAGTCTCTGATGACTCGACTTAACGGAATCCCTAACCGAGTGCAGGAGTGGAAGAAGTCTTCTGCTCGGTGTGGCGCTGATGTGGCTCTGTCTCTGGTCCGCGCCCATTGCAAGGAGGCGCGAGAAGAGAAGCTGGCCGCCATCCAAGTTGTCAATACCAGGAAGCACAACTTTCAAGATTTCATGGAGACTTTCATCGCTGCTGCCACCCGTATTGCAGACGGGATCGACTTGGACGAGTTCGTCGCCCCTTCCAGTCCTCTACCTGAGGAGTGAAAAACTTTTAAGCTCTACTTTAAATTTGCCTCGGAATGCCGAGTGGATTTTGTAACCGTTAAACTCCGTCGAGCTGAGGGCTCGATTACTTTGGCCTGAGGTCTGGGACCTTTTAGGCTTTATCTGATCTTGATTTCTCGTTGAATATCTTCATGGTTTGATTCGTCGAGTGGATCTTGATCTTCACTCGGAATAACCTTGTATTTGCAGCGCAGCTCTGAAGGGGAAGGTAGTAGTCGACTCGCGGATTGGGTTGTGTCTTGTACTTAGGCGAGCACTGGGCTGCAGCTAAGCCTCCGAGTGAGAGGTTTGCTCTCCACTCGGTAGGATTTTTAAACACTTAGGCGAGCGCTGGGCTGCAGCTAAGCCCCCGAGTGGGAGGATCGCTCTCCACTCGGTAGGATTTTTTCAAACTTAGGCGAGTGCCGGACTGTAGCTAAGTCTCTAAGTGAGAGAACATAGGCGAGTGCTGGACTGCAGCTAAGCCCCCGAGTAGGAGGGTTGCTCTACACTCGGTAGGATTTTTTAAACTTAGGCGAGTGCCGGACTACA
>NC_041390.1:518201576-518215430 GCF_002162155.2 Triticum dicoccoides | reverse complement strand
AGTGGGAGGTTTGCTCTTCACTCGGTAGGATTTTTTCAAACTTAGGCGAGTGCCTGACTGCAGCTAAGTCTCTAAGTGGGAGAACTTAGGCGAGTACTGGACTGCAGCTAAGCCCCCGAGTGGGAGGTTTGCTCTTCACTCGGTAGGATTTTTTTCAAACTTAGGCGAGTGCCTGACTGCAGCTAAGTCTCTAAGTGGGAGAACTTAGGCGAGTACTGGACTGCAGCTAAGCCCCCGAGTGGGAGGTTTGCTCTCCACTCGGTAGGATTTTTCAAACTTAGGAGAAACGGATTCGCAGCTAAGTCACCCACTGGGGGATTTCGTACACAAACAAAAGTGACAGCAATTATTGGAACACTCTTGTCTTTGATAAAAATGAACTGCAGGGAATTTTTTTCTTATTACATCCCGTCCAAGGGAGAACTCAAGTGTAAAAGGGGCGGAGTAGTTCCGCATTCCAAGCTCGTGGCTCATCGATCTGGCGATCAACATTGTAGAGGTGATACGCTCCATTGTGGAGGACTCTGGTGATGATGAAGGGGCCTTCCCAAGTAGGAGCAAGCTTGTGTGGTTTCTGTTGATCCACTCGGAGGACCAAATCCCCTTCTTGGAAGGCTCAACTCTTGACATTCCTGGCATGGAATCGACGCAAGTCTTGCTGATAAATGGTCGATCTGATCATGGCCATCTCTCTTTCTTCTTCTAGGAGGTCGACTGCGTCTTGCCGGGCTTGTTCTGCTTCATCTTCGGTATAAAGTTCGACTCGGGGTGCGTTGTGAAGAAGATCACTTGGCAGAACTGCTTCGGCTCCATAAACCAGAAAGAATGGAGTTCTTCCAGTCGACCGGTTCAGGGTGGTCCTCAATCCCCACAGAACTGACGGAAGCTCGTCGACCCAAGCACCTGCCGCGTGCTTGAGATCACGCATCAGTCGAGGCTTTAGTCCTTTGAGAATCAGACCATTTGCTCTTTCAGCTTGTCCATTCGAATGGGGATGGGCGACCGATGCGTAGTCGACTCGAGTGCCTTGAGAGGCGCAAAAAGCTCTGAACTTGTCCGAATTGAAGTTTGACCCATTGTCAGTGATGATGCTATGCGGGACTCCATATCTGAATGTTAGCCCTCTGACGAAACTGATAGCAGTGCAAGCATCAAGATTCTTGATAGGCTTAGCTTCAATCCATTTGGTAAACTTGTCGACTGCCACAAGCACATGAGTGAAAACCACTTCTGCCTGTTCTCAGTGGGCCAACCATGTCTAGTCCCCAGACAGCAAAGAGCCAGATGAGTGGAATGGTCTTCAGAGCTGATGCAAGCTTGTGTGACATGTTGGAGTAGAACTAGCAACCTCCACACTTGTCGACTATCTCTTTTGCCATCTCATTTGCTCTTGGCCAGTAAAATCCTGCTCGGTATGCTTTAGCCACAATGGTCCGAGAGGACGCATGGTGACCACAGGTCCCCGAGTGGATATCATTAAGGATCATCTGACCCTCTTCTGGTGCTATGCATTTCTGACCGATTCCAGTCGCGCTTTCCCTATACAACTGTCCCTTTATGACTATGAAGGCCTTGGATCGGCGGACGATCTGTCGAGCCTCTTCCTCGTCCTCCGGGAGTTCTTTCCTCAAGATATACGCGATGTATGGTACCGTCCAGTCAGGAGTGATAGCCAAGACCTCCATGACTAGGTCGACCACAGCAGGAATTTCGACTTCAGTCGGATCTGTGGCACTTTTCGGTTGCGGGGCTTCTTCTGCGAAGGGATCCTCCTGGACTGACGGCGAGCGGATGTGCTCCAAAAACACATCGCTGGGAATGGCTTCTCTCTTGGAGCCTATCTTTGCCAGATCATCTGCTGCTTGATTTTTTAGTCGGGGGATGTGATGAAGCTCTAACCCCTCGAATTTCTTTCCTAGCTTTCTTACTGCGTTGCAATAGCCAGTCATAGCTGGGCTTCTGACATCCCACTCCTTCATCACCTGATTAACCACCAAATCTGAGTCGCCGTAGACCATGAGGCGCCAGACGCCGAGTGAAATGGCCATGCGCAACCCGTACAAGAGTGCTTCATATTCTGCTTCATTGTTGGAGGAATCGAAGTGAATCTGGAGAACGTATCTGAGCTTATCTCCTCGGGGGGAGACCAATACTACCCCAGCACCGGAACCGTTCAGCATCTTAGATCCATCGAAGAACATGGTCCAGTGCTCCGAGTGAACTTGAGTCGGAAGTTGCTGTTCAATCCAGTCGGCGACGAAATCTGCGATTGCTTGGGACTTGATAGCCTTCTTTGCTTCAAACCTGATATCTAAGGGAAGGAGTTCAATCGCCCACTTAGCCACTCGACCAGTTGCATCTCTGTTGTGCAGGATCTCTGACAATGGGGCGTCGCTGACGACTGTAATGGAGTGGTCAGAGAAGTAATGTGCAACCTTCTTCGTGGTCATATAAATCCCATATACAAGCTTCTGGTAGTGAGGATATCTTTGTTTTGAAGGGGTTAAAACTTCAGACACATAATATACTGGGCGCTGAACTCTGAAGGCCTTTCCTTCTTCTTCCCGCTCGACCGTGAGTACCGTACTGACAACTTGTCCCATGGCCGCAATGTACAGCAGCAGAGGCTCTTTACTGATGAACGTGGCTCCGTCGTTCTTGAGGCCGAACGGCATGGTGACATAACAGAAGCATCCGAATGGAGTGATGAAAGCTGTTTTGATCTCGTCGGGTCCATACAGACGGATCTGATGGTACCCGGAATAGGCATCTAGAAAAGACAATCTCTCGCACCCCGCAGTCGAGTCGACTATTTGGTCGATGCGAGGGAGAGGGAAATGATCTTTTGGGCAGGCCCGATTGATATGTTTGAAATCAATGCACATGCGAACTGACTTGTCCTTCTTGGGGACCATGACTACATTGGCGAGCCACTCGGAGTGGTAAATCTCTCGGATGAACTCCGCTGCTAAGAGCCGAGCCACCTCCTCGCCAATAGCTTTCCTCTTCTGGACGGCGGACCGTCGAAGATGTTCTTTCACAGGCTTGAACTTCGGGTCGACTCATAGACGGTGCTCAGCCAGCCCCCTGGGAACTCCAGGCATGTCAGAAGGCTTCCATGCGAAGACGTCCCAGTTCTCACGGAGGAACTGGATGAGCGCTTCTTCCTATTTAGAGTCGAGCGTCGTCGAGATGTGAGTCGGAGCAGCGCCCGGGTCGGTCGGGTGAATGTGAGCTGGCTTAGTTTCACCGGACGACTGAAAAGCAGATTCTGAAGCAGGCTTCTTGGCTCGTAGCAATTCACTCGGATCAGCAGTCTTCTGGTACTCTTGTAGCTCAACAACTGCCATCTGAGCGTCAGCAATCTTCGATCCTTTCTGAAAACACTCTTCTGCTTTCTTTCGATTGCCGGTAACGGTGATCACACCTCTGGGGCCGGGAATCTTCAACTTGAGATACACGTAGCATGGCCGAGCCATGAAGCGTGCATAAGCTGGCCGGCCCAGAATACATGATAAGCACTTTGGAAGTCCACAACCTCAAATGTCAACTTTTCCCTGCGGTAATTCTTTGAATCACCGAAAACCACGTCGAGAGCAATCTGGCCGAGTGACTCGGCTTTCTTTCCAGGAATGACTCCATGGAAGCTCATGTTGCTGGCACTGAGCCTGGACATCAGAATGCCCATCCCTTTCAATGTTTCAGCATACAATATGTTCAGGCCACTGCCACCATCCATTAGGACTTTGGTCAGTCGAGTGCCCTTGACAACTGGGTCGACCACCAAAGCTTGCCTCCCAGGGGTGACAATGTGCGTAGGGTGATCGGACCGGTCGAATGTGATGGCAGTCTGAGACCACTTCAGATAACTGGGTGTCGCCGGAGCAACAATATTCACCTCACGGTTAATGACTTTCAGTCGACTTTTGCTTTCGACATCAGCAAAAATCATCAGGGTGGAATTGATTTGGGGGTATCCATCGTCACTGTCTTCCTTATCCTCAACTCTGTCCGACTCTTTTTCCTTGTCCTTGGACGGCTTGCCTTGAAACTGCTGGATTAGGAGCCGGCACTGTCGAGTGGTATGTTTTGGGTAAATAAAATTACCCTCTTCATCTTTCTTGGTGTGGATGTGACATGGCAGATCCAAAACATCATTCCCATCCTGATCCTTGACTTTCTTGGGCTTCCAGGGGCCCTTGGGTTTTCCCTTGACATTTCCCTGGGTTGCGGCCAGGGCCTCCCCAGGGGCGGCTGGCTCGGCCTTCCGCTTCTGCTTCCGACTGGAATTGCCTCCGGTTTCCTGGGAGACTGCTTTCTGCTTACCACTCCGGAGTCGGTCTTCATCTTCTCCGTTAGCGTATTTGGTGGCAATTTCCATCATCCGATTCAGGGACATTTCTCCGGTCCGACCGAACTTCAGGTTCAACTCTCTGTTCTTGACGCCTTCTTTAAAGGCACAAACTGCTTGGTGATCCGGTACGTTCTCAACTGTGTGATGCAAAGTGATCCACCTCTGGATGTAATCCCTCAGAGTTCCACTCGACTTCTGCACGCAAGACCGCAATTCTGTAAGGCCTGCGGGTCGCTTGCATGTTCCCTCAAAGGTTGTGACAAACACTCGAGAGAGATCCTCCCAAGTGTAGATGCTGCTGGGTGCTAACTGATTCAGCCACGCTCTGGCCGAGCCCTCTAACAGGAGAGGTAAATGCTTCATAGCCACCTCATCATTGCCACCGCCAATCTGTACAGCCACTCGGTAATCTTCGAGCCAAGTGTCAGGCTTAGACTCACCGGTGAACTTGCTGACTCCAGTCGCCAACCGAAAGTTGGGAGGAATCACCGCGGCCCTGATGGCTCGACTGAAACACTCTGGCCCTGAAACACGTATTCTGCTGCTGGCGGGCGCATCTCTGTTCTGGCCTTCCCGATGAGCCCCGTTCCTGTCAACCAAGCCTTGAACGAGGACAGATCTCGCGTCAAAGCCTGGGTCCCTGGGGTCGACGGGAATCCTCTGCCCAACGCTATGAGGGCGCCTGTCATCTCGATGTCGAGGCGCATATGACCCACTCCTCGGGGGAGGGGTTGGCACTCGACGTCGATCATCACGATCGGATCGGTGATCATACTGCTCATTCCTTCTGTACTGATCATGCCGGTCGCCACGCCCCTCACGCCTCGGGGGCGACCGCGGGCTGTGAGCCGACTGGACTGTATCTGTTGCAACGGATCGACTGTGGATCCTATTCCGCGACTGAGAAACAGCGGAATTCTGGTTTCCCGCCGCCCGGAGCAACGCTCTGATCTGTAACAAGCCCCTGCCAGCCTCCGACTGGGAGGGCTGAATCGATTCTGAACTGGGGTATACCTAAGTTCGGTATACCTGCGTCGGCGGGAAGAGCTGGCGTCGACTAGACTCGGCAGCCCGCTGACACGCTTGCTCGTCAAGTGCTCGCTGGAGATTCTCCAGTCGAGTGCGCTCGGCCAACTTATCCAAGTGCGCGTCCTCCAAGGCCCGGGCCTCGGGGGACTCTTTGACGATAAAAGTGCGGAGTGCGTCCGTGTTCCTGCGGCGAAGCTCCTCTCGTTGTAATGACATGAGAGGTTCGGGGAGATACTCATCGTGGGGATGCGACGGGTCGCCCCCACCCGTGCCTCCATCAGCGCGAGGGAAACCGGGAGGACTGTGCGTTCCCTCGACCGCCAGGATCTCAGCCGCTGGGTCGCTGCTGTCGCACTCGGATGCGGTCTCCGCGGAGCCAGTCGACAGGTCGAACATGCCGCAGAGGGATTCGTCGGGCTCGATTGCCGCGACTTGCAGGGCGGCCGACTGGCGAGCCACGGCATGCCTCACCCACCTCTGAAGTCTCGACCGACCGGAGCGCTTGCGCCGGTGGGAGACAGAGTGGGGAGACGATACGGGGGCCGACAGATACTGGGTCGACGGCTGCCGCAGGAGGACGCCACAAACGCATGCGCGGAAATGCGTCGCACCGCGGACGGGGAGCGCGTCGATGTCGAGTGGCGCCTCCTGAAGCCAGGCGGAGTCGTCGGTGATGAACATGAGCGCGCCGAGGCGGATCTCGCGGCCCTCCACCAAAACTCCACACGAAACCATGATCAAAGGGATCGGAAAAATCGCAACTTCTCCAATCAGGCGCTAAGATTCCTGCCCCACGGTGGGAGCCAACTGTCGTGGTTCTAACTCTGACAGTGATGTAGGGGGGTATGTATGGAGAGGCTAGATCTCAGCTATTGGGAAGTTGTAAACACACCAAGATGTACGAGTTCAGGCCCTTCGCGGAGGAAGTAACAGCCCTACGTCTCGGTGCCCGGAGGCGGTCGACTGGATTACTGGCGTGTGAATAACAGGGGTGCGAACCCTTCATACTGAGGAGGGGGGTGGCTTATATAGAGTTCACCGGCCCCCTCCTGCCCTCAGTAATGCAGGGTTTAAGGTACATTTAAGGTCGGGTGTTACTGGTAACGCCCCTAATAAAGTGCTATAATGACCATAAAGACTACTTAACAGCTGACCGTTTGCCTGCGGAGTGACTATAGGTCTCCTGGCGGTCGAGTGGTTGGCTTCATGGTCGAGTGATAGCTTTCTGGTCGAGTGTCTTGAATCCGTCGAGTGGGATACCTTCAAGTCGATTGAAAGGTGACTTCTCCTAGGGATGTCCTAGGGTAGGGCTCCTTGGACAGGTCCGTGCCCCTACCCTAGGTACATGGCTTCATCACCCCTTCCCTTCAATTTTTAGTGAGGTTCTACCCGAAACACCCCCCTCCAAAGCGGAATTAGTTAAGCCCAAGCCCATAACTCAAAAATGACTTTTTTACATCTTTTATGGCTTATTTTGATGATACGTCTCCGTCATATCTACTTTTCCAAACACTTTTGCCCTTGTTTTGGACTCTAACTTGTATGATTTGAATGGAACTAACCCGGACTGGCGTTGTTTTCAGCAGAATTGCCATGGTGTTGTTTTATGTGCAGAAAACAAATATTCTCGGAATGACCTAAAACTCCACAGAACATCTTAGAAAAAACAATAAAAAATCCTCGCCAAAGATGAAGACCAGGGGGCCCACACCCTTCTCACGAGGGTGGGTGGCGCGCCCCCTACCTCGTGGGCCCCTTGGAAACCCTCCGACGCCAACTCCAACTCTATATATTTGCTTTCGGAGAGAGAAAAAACAGAGAGAAGAAATCATCGCGTTTTATGATACGGAGCCGCCGCCAAGCCCTAAAACCTCTCGGGAGGTCTGATCTGGAGTCTGTTCGGGGCTCCGGAGAGGGGGATTCGTCGCCGTCATCATCATCAACCATCCTCCATCACCAATTTCATGATGCTCACCGCCGTGCGTGAGTAATTACATCGTAGGCTTGCTGGACGGTGATGGGTTGGATGAGATTTATCATGTAATCGAGTTAGTTTTGTTAGGGTTTGATCCCTAGTATCCATTATGTTCTGAGATTGATGTTGCTATGACTTTGCTATGCTTAATGCTTGTCACTAGGGCCCGAGTGCCATGATTTCAGATCTGAACCTATTATGTTTTCATGAATATATGTGAGTTCTTGATCCTATCTTGCAAGTCTATAGTCACCTACTATGTGTTATCATCCGGCAACCCCGAAGTGACAATAATCGGGACCACTCCCGGTGATGACCATAGTTTGAGGAGTTCGTGTATTCACTATGTGCTAATGCTTTGTTCCGGTCCTCTATTAAAAGGAGGCCTTAATATCCCTTAGTTTCCAATAGGACCCCGCTGCCACGGGAGGGTAGGACAAAAGATGTCATGCAAGTTCTTTTCCATAAGCACGTATGACTATATACGGAATACATGCCTACATTACATTGATGAATTGGAGCTAGTTCTGTGTCACCCTATGTTATGACTGTTACATGATGAACCGCATCCGGCATAATTATCGATCACTGATCCGGTGCCTATGAGTTTTCCATATACTTGTTCTCGCTTATTTACTTTCCCGCTGCTACTGTTACAATCACTACAAAATACCAAAAACATTACTTTTGCTGTATTTACTTTTGTTGCCGCTACCGCCACTATCATATTAATTTGTTACTAAACACTTTGCTGCAGATACTAAGTTTCCAGGTGTGGTTGAATTGACAACTCAGCTGCTAATACTTGAGAATATTCTTTGGCTCCCCTTGTGTCGAATCAATAAATTTGGGTTGAATACTCTACCCTCGAAAGTTGTTCCGATCCCCTATACTTGTGGGTTATCAAGACTAATTTCTGGCGCCGTTGCCCGGGGAGCATAGCTCTATTCTTTGAGTCACTTGGGATTTATATCTGCTGGACACTATGAAGAACTTGAGAGATCCAAAAACCAAGATTTATCCTTCAACTACGAGGGGAGGTAAGGAACTGCCATCTAGCTCTGCACTTGATTCACCTTCTGTTATGAGTAAGTTTGCGACACCTACACCTGCTTCTGCTATTCGTTCTGATATGTCGCATGTTTTTGATGATGCCACTTCTGCTATGCATGATACTTATGATGAAACTGCTTCTATGCCTGATACTACTGTGCCCCTTAGTGAATTTCTTGATGAATAAATTGCTAGGGCTAGAGAAAGAGAAATTATTGAATCTGAATACAATGATGATAGTGATGATGAAAATATGCCTGTTATTCCTGAGGGATATTTATTTGATCAAGATGCTTCTTTAGCTATTTTAGCTTGCAGAGATAGATATGAGCTTAAGAGATTATTAATTAAATGGAACAAAGAATCACTTAGAGATAAAATGAAACCGGACCCCGCTTTTGCTACTTCACCTATATGTGTTCCTGATAAGGATTGTGAATTCTCTGTTGATCCTGATATAATTACTTTGGTTGAATCTGGTCCATTTTATGGCTATGAATCTGAAACTGTTGTGGCACATCTTACTAAGTTAAATGATATAGCTGCCCTGTTTACTAATGATGAGAGATCGCGTTACTTCAATATACTCAAAATATTTCTGTTCTCATTAAAGGGTGATGCTAAGATATGGTTTAATTCTCTTGATCCTGGTTGTGTGCGTAGTCCCCAGGATATGATATATTACTTCTCTGCTAAATATTTCCATGCTCATAAGAAACAAGCTGCTTTGAGGGAAATATACAACTTCGTGAAAATTAAAGAAGAGAGTCTCCCACAAGCTTGGGGAGGCTTCTCAAGTTACTTAATGCTTTGCCTAATTATCCTCTTAAGAAACCTGAAATACTTGATATCTTTTATAATGGACTAACTGATGCTTCCAGAGATTACCTGGATAGTTGTGCTGGTTCTCTTTTCAGGGGAAGAACACCGGATGAAGCTGAAATTCTATTGAATAATATGTTGACAAATGAAAATAATTGGGCACCTCCAGAGCCAGCTCCTCAGCCAGCTCCTGAGCCAACTCCTGCTCCAATTACTGAGCCTATTCCTAAACCAACTCCGAAGAAGAGAGGTGTTCTATTTCTCATCCCCGAAGATATGCAAGAGGCAAAGAAATCTATGAAAGAAAAAGGTATTAAAGCTGAAGACTTTAAGAATTTACCTCCTATTGAAGAAATACATGGTCTTAATTCACCGCCTGTTGAAGAAACATATGATCTTAATTATATATTTACTGAA
Organism: Triticum dicoccoides; assembly: GCF_002162155.2. NCBI lineage: Eukaryota > Viridiplantae > Streptophyta > Magnoliopsida > Poales > Poaceae > Triticum > Triticum dicoccoides. Next base: position 518,205,780 of record NC_041390.1, on the reverse strand, counting down.
GAACCTCCTGATCCCGATATCCCGACACAGGTAGTAAAGGTAAATTCTCTCTATAGATATGATAAAGCTGAAGTCCCTCCTACTAAAATTGCTAGTCAGTGCTTGGATGAGTTTGATAACTTTATGTTTAAGCAAGACGACTTCAATGCTTATTTTGGTAGACAATTAAAAGAAAATGATTATATGATTAGACGCTTGGGTGATTATATGGCTGATATTAAAGGTGAACTTAAACTTGTTAGCAAACATGCTTCTATGGTTACCACTCAAGTAGAACAAGTACTTAAGGCTCAAAAAGAAGTGCTTAATGAAATGAATAGTAAGAAAAATGATTATGCTGTTAGAGTGGCTACTAGAACTGGTAGAATGACTCAGGAACCTTTGTATCCTCAAGGCCAGAATCGAGCAAGATTCTCAAAGAAATAATATTGATGTTCCTAGTTCTTCTAAAAAGAAGAAGAAGAAAAATGATAGAACTGTGCAAACTTCTAGTGAACCTATTGCTGAACCACCTGATAATCCAAATGATATTTCTATGTCTGATGCTGTAACACAATCTGGTAATGAACATGAACCTAGTAAAAATATTAATAATGATGATCATAACGATGCTCAACCTAGTAATGATAATGATGTAGAAATTGAACCTGTTGTTGATCTTGATAACCCACAATCAAAGAATCAACGTTATGATAAAAGAGACTTTGTTGCTTGGAAACATGGTAAAGAAAGGGAACCTTGGGTTCAGAAACCCATGTCTTTTCCTCCGAAACCATCCAAGAAAAAGGATGATGAGGATTTTGAGCGCTTTGCTGAAATGATTAGGCCTATCTTTTTGCGTATGCGATTAACTGATGTGCTCAAAACAAACCCTTATGCTAAATATATGAAAGATATCATTACTAATAAAAGAAAGATACCGGAAGCTGAAATTTCCACCATGCTTGCTAATTATACTTTTAAGGGTGGAATACCAAAGAAACTTGGAGACCCCGGAGTACCTACTATACCTTGCTCCATTAAAAGAAATTATATCAAAACTGCTTTATGTGATCTTGGAGCCGGTGTTAGTGTTATGCCTCTCTCTTTATATCGTAAACTTGACTTGAATAAGCTGACACCTATTGAAATATCTTTGCAAATGGTTGATAAATCAACTGCTATACCTGTCGGTATCTGTGAGGATGTGCCTGTTGTGGTTGCAAACGTTACTATTTTAACGGACTTTGTTATACTTGATATTCCCGAGGATGATAGTATGTCTATTATTCTTGGAAGACCTTTTCTTAATACTGCAGGGGCTATTATTGATTGCAACAAAGGCAATGTCACTTTTCATGTTAATGGTAATGTCGGAGTAATTGGACACGGATACCCCGAAAACGGCGAGACAATAAATCAAGACATCGGGGCTAGCAAAGCCCCTCAGTCCGACTGCTCGGCCGCTCCTCTCGGCTCCCCGTCCGACTGCTCTGCCCGGCCGGCTGCTGACTGTCGGCTGCCGACTACGCCAACCAGCCGGCTGCCGACTGCGCCAACCAGCCGGCTGCCGACTACGCAACCCAGCCGGCTACCGACTGCAGCCCGACCCGACACCGACAAGACCCCAACGGGACGGCCATACCATGGACGAGACAGCCATACCGCAACGTCATCTACAGTGTATCTGTCCCTGGGCACTGTTTTATAAAGTGCACCAGGGACAAGGAGGCATCCACGTCACGTCACACACCATCATGGGCATGGTGCCCCATGCCCACTTGCCCCCACGCCACCACTTAGCTTACATACTAAGCTACCATGCCCACTCCACACTATATAATCTAGCTCCATCCATCCATCAGGGGATGGACTCACACACTCACGCACACACACAAGCTAGCTAGCTAGCAAGAGAGCTAGCTAGCAATCCATCTATCCACTCCTACGGGCAAGCATGCCCAAGCCCACCCATTCGGCCAAGAGCAACGGCCACCATGCCACATGCATATACGAGGCCAGATGCCTATGGCACTGACCTTAGATACAACACCAGGAGCACTCTGTACCAGATATACCACATATACTCAGACATGCAGGAGTAGGGGTGTTATCTCTCCGGAGAGCCCCAAACCTGGGTAAACTAGCGCGTGATACTCGCATACCCGTCCCTGGATATTCCGGCAGCAGTCTTGCCCTCACACGAAGCCACCTTGTGGCATATGTCGTCTTGCACCCAACCCCCGACATTTGGCGCCCACCGTGGGGCGGTACTATGCTACCGCGCTGCTGCTGGTTTCGCAGTCCGGGCGGGACCCTTTTTTCTTCATTGCCTCCGCCGCGGCGTCGCGTCGTGTCTCCGGTAGCGCTCGAGGGCTTAACATCGACCCGCCCTTGGAGCGACCGCGAGGGGTGGCACATCCTTGCTGTCGGCCTCTTCGTCACCACCGTAGCGACGCCGGCCGACTGACCGCATGCACCGCATGCGGGGCCTCGCTTCGATCGGCCGTATCCATCCACGCGCCGCTCACGTCTGCTCCCCTCCGTGTTGCGCCTTGCTTCGGCAGAAACACGCGTTCGTTCCTCCATATACCATCTATGCAAGCTAGCTAGATGGAAGTCATACAATGGTCAAACCACATCTCATACTATAGCCAGATACTGGCCAGATAATCCCTGTACATTGGTCGGATGCGAACCAGATATATCACATACACTAGCCAGCCATTGCCTAGTACGCAACCCATGCATTATTGCTTGCCAATGGCCGTAAAAACATTCCATACACTGCTCCCATATCACACAGTGGTCGGACACCGCCCGTACACTGCTCGTACAGCGTAAAGACAACGCACGCGCGCGCCCATGCCTACAGGCCCTGCTGGCACGCTGCTCTGTACGCCCACGTCCGCCCCGAGCACTGCAGCAGCACCACCTGCAGCCATTGCTTGCGCTCTGCCCGTCCTCACGTCTGCCCAGCCACGGACGCCGCCTCACGTCTCCTCTTCGCGGAAGACCCGCGGCCCCCGTCGCCGGGCCTCTTCCGCCCCGGTCCGGCCGCATCCGGACTCCCTTGGCCCCTGCACGGGTGGCCTGGCGCGTTCGGGCCGCCGCAGCGTCCGGCCTCCGCGCCTGCCAAGTCGCGGCCCTACGCCGGCCGCCTCCCGCTGGCGTTGGCCGCCTCCCCGCCTTATGCCTCGTCTAGGCCCACGCCCAGTGGCTCCCCGTCGCTCCGCGGGCTCCGCCGCCTCCAAGCGCCGCTCCGCCCAGTCCGGCGTCCGTGCTGACTCCGCCCGCGCCTCCCGCGCCGGTTCTGGGTGGTCGTCGCGTGCCCGGCCGTGTCCCGTCGCCGCCCGCTGCGCTGCTCCACCACCCGGCCCTGCCCTGTGGCCGGCTCCTGCTCGCCCCGCGCCGGCTGGCGAGTCCGCGTACCTGCTTCTGCTCCGCCACCCGGCCCCGCCCCGTGGCTAGCTCCTACTCACCGCGCGGCCGGCTCTCCGCGCCTGGGCCGCCCGCTTCGCACCGGTTTCTCCTCCTCCCGAGCCGGCTTCGGGTGCGCGCCCAGTGACCGGCCGTGTTCCACTCTCCGCCGCCTCCGACTTGCGATGCCGGGTTCGCCCCGCCTTCCCCACAACCCGGGTGCGGGCTGCTGCCGCACCCCGGACGCCGGCTGCTCCGCCTCCGGCCACGCCCGACTACGTCCTGTGGGTTCCCTGGCCAGCTGGAGAAAAGATGAAGAAAGAAAGAGTCGGCTGGGTCGTCACAGTGCGCCGGCTGTGCAAAAGAAAAAATAAAATGAAGAGCTTTGTCCGACTGCTCAAAGCCGGCTGGGAGAAAAAGAAAATGGCTATCTGCCCGCTGTGGCCGAGTGCTTGATCCGGCTAAGAAAGAGGTGGCTGGGTGCTAAGAGAGAGAGAGAGAGAGAGAGAGAGAGAGAGAGAGAGAGAGAAGTCGGCTGGGAAGATAGAAAAAAGAAAGTCCGACTGCCCAGTCGGATGAAAAAAGAAATTGGCGTCCGGCTGCCCACAGCTGGACAAAGAGAAGGAGAAAGAAGGCAAAGTAGTAACCGAAAGATCCGGCCCGACTGCTCAGCAGTTGGCCCAGATCTCGGGGACTACACCCGGTGGGTGCGCTGACTCGCCCCCGCGAAGAAGAAGACAAAGTAGTTGCCGGGAGATCCGGCCCGACTGCTCAGCAGTCGGCCCAGATCTCGAGGGCTACACCC
>NC_041390.1:518101385-518201368 GCF_002162155.2 Triticum dicoccoides | reverse complement strand
CTGACGCGCCCCCGCGAAGAAGAAGACAAAGTAGTTGCCGGGAGATCCGGCCTGACTGCTCAGCAGTCGGCCCAGATCTCGGGGGCTACATCCGGCGGGTGCGCTGACCCGCCCCTGCGAAGAAGAAGACAAAGTAGTTGCCGGGAGATCTGGCCCGACTGCTCAGCAGTCGGCCCAAATCTCGGGGGCTACACCCGGCGGGTGCGCTGACGCGCCCCCGCGAAGAAGAAGACAAAGTAGTTGCCGGGAGATCCGGCCCGACTGCTCAGCAGTCGGCCCAGATCTCGGGGGCTACACCCAGTGGGTGCGCTGGCGCGCCCCATGGAAGATTGCAAACAAGAAGAGTTTTGTCCGGCTACCAGCAGCCGGCAAAAGAGAGAAAAGAAGAAAAAGGGCGCTGCAAGACGCCTCGCCGCCTGGCCGGTCGAACCTGACCGGCCGGGACCCCCCTTCGAGCACCCGGAGGCTCGAAGGCTTCACCCAGTGGGTGCGCCGACGCGCTCCGCGAGCGCCGAGTCACGCCGGATGTCTTCGACGACCGCGACTACATGAAAATCAATGTGAGCTCCTCACCCGCATATTTTTTGCACCACACAAGCATGGATAACCACGAGCGATGCTCGGGGGCTGTCTCCGCATTTTATTACAGTAGCATCACTGTTCGCCCCGGCGCCAGCCAAAGTTGGCCCGGGGGCTGGCCGCTTGGCCTGAGACGTTAGTTCCCACAGACGGCTTAGTATCGTGCGCCGTACCAAAGGCCCACTCTTAGTCACAGACCGCAGAGCGACTGTCTGACTAGCAAGAGTGAACGCTGGAGGCCACCCACGCGAAAAACGCCCGGGAAGAAAAACGTTCGGGCGATCTGACTGTTTCCTTTACAAGTATCTACTCGGTTGAATCTGCTCCCAGATGCTGAGTACTGTACACTCCACTTTGCAGCCCACTCTCAACCATAGACCGCAGAGCGGCTGTCCGACAAGCAAGAGCACAAGCCAAAAAGCGGCGGGAACACGAAAAAGATTAAGGGGGCTCGGATGAAACCGAGTCGGCACCCTCCGCATAAAACTTGCAGTACTAAAAGCAAACATTTGATATATCTGCGTGGACTAACTTTGTCTTTTTCATGATCATTTCCATGAACACTCGCCAAAAAACCTCTGCCCAACTTTGCAAGGTTGCCCGGAGGCTTGGGGGCTACTGTTGGAGTAATTGGACAGGGATACCCCAAAAAAGGCGAGACAATAAATCAAGACATCGGGGCTAGCAAAGCCCCTCAGTCCAACTGCCCGGCCGCTCCTGTCGGCTCCCCGTCCGACTGCTCTGCCCGGGCGGCTGCTGACTGCCGGCTGCCGACTACGCCAACCAGCCGGCTGCCGACTGCGCCAACCAGCCGGCTGCCGACTACGCCAACCAGCCGGCTGCCGACTGCAGCCCGACCCGACACCGACAAGACCCCAACGGGACGGCCATACCGCGGACGAGACAGTCGTACCGCAACGTCATCTACAGTGTATCTGTCCCTGGGCACTGTTCTATAAAGTGCACCAGGGACAAGGAGGCATGCACGTCACATCACACACCATCATGGGCATGGTGCCACATGCCCACTTGCCCCCACGCCACCACTTAGCTTACATACTAAGCCACCACTTAGTCCAATGCACGTACACTCTTATTATTACTCACACCGTTCGGTCATGAGAGTGAAAGGCAATTATGATGATATATGATGGACTGACTGAGATGAGAAAAGCTGGTATGAACTCGACCTCTTTTGTTTTTGTAAATATTATGAGTCCCTCGTTCTTGATTCAGCTTATTATGAATAAACATGTTTGCAATGACAATTAGAGATCATAGTTGCTTGTGCCATGCTTGATTAGCTATGAGTTATAATGATTTACCTTGTATGCCAACATGCTATTGAGATGATTATGATGTGGTATGATGGGGTGGTATCCTCTTTTGAATGATTTAAGTGACTTGACTTGGCACATGTTCACGCATGTAGTTGAAACAAAATCAACATAGCCTTCGCGATATTTATGTTCATGGTGGATTATATCCTACTCATGCTTGCATCTTGCATCCAATGTCTATTAATTTTAATGCATGTACATGGCTGTTGTCGCTCTCTAGTTGGTTGCTTCCCAGTATTTTGCTAGCCTTCACCTGTACTAAGCGGGAATACTGCTTGTGCATCCAATCTCTTAAACCCCAAAGTTATTCTAGATGAGTCCGCCATACCTTCCTATATGCGGTATCTACCTGCCGTTCCAAGTAAATTTGTATGTGCCAAACTCTAAACCTTCAAATAAACATTCTGTTTTGTATGCTCAAATAGCTCATGTATCAACAAAGGTTGTCCTTATCTTCCGTGTTAGGCGGGTTATTCTCAAGAGGAGTGGACTCCGCTCCTCACTCATGAGAAAATGGCTGGTCACCGGGATGCCCAGTCCCATGCTTTATGCAAACTAAATCAAAATTAATTGCAAACAAAACTCCCCCTCAGACCTGATGTATGTTGGAGGCACTCGTTGTTTCGAGCAAGCCATGGATTGATGCTTGTTGGTGGAGGGGGAGTATAAACTTTACCATTCTGTTTGGGAACCGCCTATAATGTGTTTAGCATGGAAGATATCGCCATATCTTAGTTGTTACGTTGACAATGAAAGTATACCGCTCAAAATACTATTTATCTCTATTGCAAAACCGATCTCTGGCACCTCTACAAATCCCTGCTTCCCTCTGCGAAGGGCCTATCCATTTACTTTTATGTTGGGTCATCACCCTCTTATTAAAAAGCACTAGCTGGAGAGCACAGCTGTCATTTGCATTCATCACTGTTAATTTATATTGGGTATGACTATGATTGGATCTCTTTTACCATGAATTACAATGTCTAGTCAGTCCTTGATCTTTAAAGGTGCTTTGCATTTATGTTTTGCGGTCTCAGAAAGGGCTAGCGAGATACCATCTTGTTATATCATATTATGATTGTTTTGAGAAAGTGTTGTCATCTGAGATTTATTATTATGACTTGCTAGTTGATTATGCTATTGATATGAGTAATTATGAGACCTGAGAATTATTGCAAGTATGGTTAGTTATGATCTATGCTGAAAACTTGAATGCTGGCTTGACATAGTTACAACAACAAGAGCAAACAGAGTTTGTAAAAGTTGTTCTTTCTTTCTTTCAGTTTGTCAACTGAATTGCTTGAGGACAAGCAAGGGTTTAAGCTTGGGGGAGTTGATACGTCTCCGTCGTATCTACTTTTCCAAACACTTTTGCCCTTATTTTGGACTCTAACTTGTATGATTTGAATGGAACTAACCCGGACTGACGCTGTTTTCAGCAGAATTGCCATGGTGTTGTTTTATGTGCAGAAAACAAATATTCTCGGAATGACCTGAAACTCCACGGAACATCTTAGAAAAAACAATAAAAAATCCTCGCCAAAGATGAAGACCAGGGGGCCCACACCCTTCTCACGAGGGTGGGGGGCGCGCCAGCCTACCTCGTGGGCCCCCCTGGAAACCCTCCGACGCCAACTCCAACTCTATATATTTTCTTTCGGAGAGAAAAAAATCAGAGAGAAGAAATCATCGCGTTTTATGATACGGAGCTGCCGACAAGCCCTAAAACCTCTCGGGAGGGCTGATCTGGAGTCCGTTCGGGGCTCCGGAGAGGGGGATTCGTCGTCGTCGTCATCATCAACCATCCTCCATCACCAATTTCATGATGCTCACCGCCGTGCGTGAGTAATTGCATCGTAGGCTTGCTGGACGGTGATGGGTTGGATGAGATTTATCATGTAATCGAGTTAGTTTTGTTAGGGTTTGATCCCTAGTATCCATTATGTTCTGAGATTGATGTTGCTATGACTTTGCTATGCTTAATGCTTGTCACTAGGGCCCGAGTGCCATGATTTCAGATCTGAACCTATTATGTTTTCATGAATATATGTGAGTTCTTGATCCTATCTTGCAAGTCTATAGTCACCTACTATGTGTAATCATCCGGCAACCCCGAAGTGACAATAATCGGAACCACTCCCGGTGATGACCATAGTTTGAGGAGTTCATGTATTCACTATGTGCTAATGCTTTGTTTCGGTCCTCTATTAAAAGGAGGCCTTAATATCCCTTAGTTTCCAATAGGACCCCGCTGCCACGGTAGGGTAGGACAAAAGATGTCATGCAAGTTCTTTTCCATAAGCACGTATGACTATATACGGAATACATGCCTACATTACATTGATGAATTGGAGCTAGTTCTGTGTCACCCTATGTTATGACTGTTACATGATGAACCGCATCCGGCATAATTATGCATCACTGATCCGGTGCCTACAAGTTTTCCATATACTGGTTCTCACTTATTTACTTTCCCGCTGCTACTGTTACAATCACTACAAAATACCAAAAACATTACTTTTGTTGTCTTTACTTTTGTTGCCGCTACCGCCACTATCATATTACTTTGATACTAAACACTTTGCTGCAGATACTAAGTTTCCAGGTGCGGTTGAATTGACAACTCAGCTGCTAATACTTGAGAATATTCTTTGGCTCCCCTTGTGTCGAATCAATAAATTTGGGTTGAATACTCTACCCTCGAAAGCTGTTGCAATCTCCTATACTTGTGGGTTATCAATATGCCCTGAAAAGGCGGAATCGAACTGGCCCTTAACCTGCAATTCAATTGTGCGTGCAATGATGAATCACTCCTGCCTGCTATCTGTACATTTAGGCATCATCATACATGGCATAACCTAATACATGTGCATTCCATTGTAGAATCTGGAATATGCAATGTTTATGTTAGTTCATACGTTGCACATGATGTTTCAATGCCCCTTAAATCTGGTCAGTCAAGTGATGATCTTTAAGCCTCCTTCTTTGCTTCTTTTCTTGATATATAAGATTTGCTCACACATCTGTTCAATTGCTTGTTTGCATCAGCCAGCCATACTAGGACTGTTTGCTTTGATTACTTGTTGTTCTTGACATAACACTCTAAGAGAGCTTGTCAACGATTTAAACACTAAGGGCTGCTATAGTCGGGCCTTGTCTAACTCATAGGTGACATAAAGGTTTGGTTGTACACTACAGTAGGCTCTCCAAGAGTACCTGGAGATCCAGTTCGAAGGTATGCCTAGTTTTTACATAGTGCAGACATAGTAAATGCTCATTTCATTGTGTGCAAGTGCAAGTGCAAGAGATGCGGCATGTTTCATTATGTGGTATTGTTTTGTTATAATCTCATTCTTTTGTGTTCACAGACTGGAAAGTATGCATATTTATCTTCCAAGGAGACGAGTAACTAGTTTGTGTCACCTTGCAGAGGGGGTGCAATGAAGATAAGATTGAGGATTTACAAGTACAAGATGTTAGGAAGGAGCCTTGCAAGAGAAGAAGGAGCTGCGCTGAGCCTCTTCAACCAGCTAAGGTAAGTCACTGTATGCAACTCAACAGTTCAATTCCTTGTTTGTTTCAGGCATGGTTAATTTTCTCTTTTCAATTGCTTTATTTGTCCTCAGTTAATGAGATGCCCAAATAATCATGCCTGATGTCCGGTACTTGTATCACTATTAGTTGACATAATTAAAGGCCTTACCATTTAATTACTCTGCCGAAGTGTTCCTGAAGCTTTGAAGTCTATTAACCAACTATTATTGCATGAGTCTCACAATCTAGTTTATACTATGCTAATGATTGCATAGTTTTGCCTGCTGTAGTATGTTTGTATGAAACCCTCTGCTTTTCATTATGCTCCCTAAGACTTTAATTGAGGCAAAAAATGGCCAACTGCTTGCTTACTTATACGCAACATGCTGTCTAAATTTGTAACTTGTCTGTGTTTTCGATTGGGCCCCAACATCATGCTCCTCTGGTGAGCTAAGAGGGATTTCTGTATGCAGGATGCACAGACTATCTTTTTATAATTTTTAAAATACCACCTGCTTATGCTTCATGACGTGTAACATTTTTTTTGAAAGTGACGTGTAACATTATTGTTAGTCCTGTTTTGCCATGTAGTACAAAATAGTGTCTTGTTCGCTTCACTGTTGTAACTATATTTTTGCCCTAGTCAAGTGTACTTACAGAAACATTTCAGGATGAAGTGACATCAACACAAAGATCTGCGATCAGTGCGGCATGGCCGTTACCGAATGATTATGGATTGGAATTGGAATGTGTTGATGTTCTTGAGCATCAACTAGAGGTGGCAAGATAACGTGTACATGATTGTCAACGTATAATCAACAAGTTGAGACTGGACATGCAGGTATTAGATGCAGGAGTCAAAAAATGAAACAAGACATTGAGGTAACCATGAAGGAATTGGAGATTTTGCAGACTGAAATTTGTGCTATCTGAATCTGACCAATCCTATTTTCTGAAGAGATTATAGTTCAAATGGAGTTAAGTTGATGCGTGTCCATGATGTATGAGCTGTATTTGCCCAGTGTATGTAATTTGTTGTTTGTGTATGCTTTATTATCACCTGTGCCGAACCATAATGCCCAGTGGGTATAATCGGCTGTAATTTCTTTATTGTATAGTGTAGGATTATTCTACCTTTCTATGCCTTGATCTCTTTGTTGTAATAGTGTAGGCTTTTTAGAGGTGATAGTATTGAGTAGGATAATTCTTTGAATATGCTATATCGTTCAAACGGGGCCAATTCGCCCGACCATGGCCCTTCATGGGCCGTCGGATCCATGGGCCTTCTACGTCTCGTAGGATCCATGGGCCTTGTACGTCTCATAGGATCCATGGGCCGCCGGCTCATTTATGGGTCTTGTACGGGCCTTTAATGGGCCGTAGACGGGCCTTTAATGGAAATCATACGTTTTATGGGCTGACCATAACGGGCCGTTAATAGGCCGTATTTGGTGATGCTATGAAAATGGCCCAACAGACTAACGGGCTGACTGTAACGACGGGCTGAATTTGGCCCACAAAAAGAAAATGACATTAACGGGCCGTAAGTAACCGAATGCTGCAAATGAGCCCAAGAATAAATGGGCCCTCAGAAGGCCGAAAGTTAACTTGGGCTGGAAATGGCCCAACGGAATAACGGGCCGTTAATGGGTATAAAGTGATACACTGTTCATTACGGGCCAGTTTCACCATGGGCCGTTAATGGGTGTAAAGTAATGCACTGTTCATTATGGGCCAGTTTCAGCACGGGCCGCTAATGGGCCAAGAGTTACAAAGGGCCTCATATGGGCCGAAAGACGTCATGGGCTATACATGGGCCAGAAGTGAAAATGGGCTGGAATCATATTAGACGGCCCAGATGACGCTACTGGGCCTAATTCGGATAGGGCGTAACGGGCCTTGGGTTAGCGGGCTGTAAATGGGCTATATGCGAACATGCCGTTAACAGGCTTTCCATGGGCCAGCCCGCTAGCTTTTGACCAAGTCAAATGGGCCGGCCTTTTCGCAGGAATGGGCCACTGTTGGGCCGTGCCACATGTCGACGTATCGTAAGCGCCTTCTGTCCAATGAGTGGATGACATCTGTCCCAACGATGAGCCGACACGTGTTTCCTCTAGCCAATGATGATTTTACACGTGGAAAATCCCCATTGGTCGGGGCTATTAATGGGTTATCGGATCCAAAACCCGACCCCATAGCTTAACGGCGTTCCGTTACGGTGGATGCCACGTGTCGGTCACCCTTGACGAAAGCACTTCTGTGGCGCGCGATTTATTGTCATGGAAGTGGACACTTCCGTGATGATAATTTTGGTAATGTCATGGAACACTTCTACGGCAGCACGGGTATGACTATCTTGATTCTATCATAAATTTGTCGTGGATGTACATGCATGACAAAAATAGCGACCTAATGTGACAAACACGTATCATCACGGAAGTGTATTTTTTTTGTAGTGGTGTATATAGGAGGAAGGAGTACGTCGGTGGAGCAACAGGGGGCCCACGAGGGTGGAGGGCGCTCCTGGGGGGTAGGCACGCCCCCCTACCTCGTTCCCTCCTATTTTGTGTCTTGACATAGGGTCCAAGTCTCCCAGTTCTTGTTCATTGAAAAAATCACGTTCCCGAAGGTTTCATTCCGTTTGGACTCCGTTTTATATTCCTTTTCTTCGAAACCCTAAAATAGGCAAAAAAAACAACAATTCTGGACTGGGCCTCCGGTTAATAGGTTAGTCCCAAAAATAATATAAAAGTGGATAATAAAGCCCAATAATGTCCAAAACAGTAGATGATATAGCATGGAGCAATCAAAAATTATAGATACGTTGGAGACGTATCACCCGGCGGTTGTGATAACGGCGCAGGTCCTGTTGATAAATTGTTGATCGAGCCGCCGCCAAGTCTCTCTCCTCATCTAACAAGTCAAGTGCATCCTGTCGAGCTTGCTCATTATTAGCTTCAACATAAGGCGCCACTCGGGGCGAATCATGACGGATGTCACTGGGCAGCACCGCTTCCGCTCCATAAACCATGAACAATGGTGTATAACCTGTAGACCTGTTAGGAGTGGTGTTGATACTCCACAGCACCAAGGGTAATTCCTCTACCCAACAACCCGACGTCCGTTGTAAGGGAACCATAAGCCGGGGCTTGAGACCTTTTAAGATTTCCTGATTTGCTCTCTTAGCCTGACCATTAGATTGAGGGTGAGCTACGGAAGAAACATCAAGTCGGATATGCTCATGTTGACAAAACTCCTCCATAGCACCTTGGGACAAATTAGTGCCATTGTCGGTGATAATGTTGTGTGGAAAACCAAAGCGAAAAATCACCTTTTTCATGAACTGAACCGCCGTGGCTACATCACACTTACTCACTGGCTCTGCCTCAACCCATTTTGTGAATTTGTCAACTGCCACTAAAAGATGTGTCTTTTTGTCCTTAGACCTTTTGAAAGGTCCAACCATGTCAAGCCCCCAGACTGCAAACGGCCAAGTGATTGGAATCATCCGCAACTCTTGAGCCAGCACATGCGCTCGTCGTGCAAATTTTTGACATCCATCACACCTACTGACCAGATTCTCTGCATCAGCGTGAGCCGTTAACCAGTAAAAACCATGACGAAAAGCTTTGGCCACAAGATACTTTGACCCGGCGTGATGACTACAATCCCCTTCATGGATCTCACGAAGTATTTCTTGACCTTCTTTAGGAGAAACACAACGCTGAAATGCTCCAGTGACGCTGCGATGATACAACTCTCCGTCAGAAATGGTCATTGACTTAGACCGCCGGGTTATCTGTCGGGCTAGGGTCTCGTCCTCTGGCAACTCGCCCGGGTCATGTAAGCCAAGAACGGTACTGTCCAATCCAGAATGACGTGAAGAGCCGCCACCAACTGTCCCTCCGGGTCAGGAACAGCCAAATCTTCCTCTGTAGGTAACTTAACAGACGGGTTATGCAAAACATCTAAAACGATGTTAGGTGGCATCGGCTTACGCTGAGATCCCAACCGGCTTAAGGAATCGGTTGCTTCGTTCTTTCCATGGTCAATGTGTTCCACTTGATAACCCTTAAAATGTCCTGCAACAGGGTCGACTTCACGGCGATAAGCCGCCATGAGAGGATCCTTGGAATCCCACTTGCCTGACACCTGTTGGGCCACCAAATCTGAATCACCAAGGCACCGAACCCGGCCCAGACTCATCTCTTTAGCCATTCGAAGACCATGGAGCAAAGCTTCATACTCTGCTGCGTTGTTAGTACAAGGAAACATCAATCGCAACACATAACAGAACTTGTCCCCTCGAGGTGAAGTTAAAACAACTCCAGCCGCCGAGCCTTCCAACTATCTGGACCCATCAAAATGAATCGTCCAATATGTGTTGTCTGGTTTCTCCTCTGGCATCTGCAACTCTGTCCAGTCATTGATGAAGTCAACTAGCGCTTGAGATTTGATCACAGTACGTGGCATATACTTCAAACCATGAGACCCAAGTTCAAGAGCCCACTTGGCGACTCGTCCTGTGGCTTCCCTAATCTGAATGATGTCTCCTAGAGGTGCAGAGCTAACCACAGTGATTGGGTGACCCTGAAAGTAATGTTTGAGCTTCCGGCTTGCCATGAACACCCCATAAACGAGGTTCTGCCAATGTGGGTATCTTTGTTTAGATTCATTCAGCACCTCACTGACGTAGTAAACCGGCCGTTGGACCGGATGTCTTTGCCAGCCTCCTTGCTCTCCACAACAATGGCCACACTGACAGCACGTGAGTTACCAGCTACATATAATAACAACGGCTCTTTCTCAACCGGAGTAGCAAGATCCGACGGCTCAGCGAGCTGTTTCTTCAGATCCTCAAAAGCAGAGTTAGCAGCATCACTCCAGACAAAGTCATCCACCTTTTTCATCATTTGATACAAAGGCATCGCCTTCTCCCCTAACCGGCTTAGGAAACGGCTTAAAGCAGCAACACGACCTGCCAGCCGTTGAACGTCATTGATGCACACTGATTTGGCCAGAGATGTGATTGCTTTAATTTTCTCCGGGTTGGCTTCAATACCTCTGTTAGACACTAGAAAACCCAAAATTTTGCCATCTGGGACTCCAAAAACGCACTTGGTCGGGTTAAGCATCATCTTGTAGACCCGGAGGTTATCAAAGGTCTCCTTCAGATCTGTTACCAAGGTTTCCTCTTTTCTGGACTTCACCACTATATCATCCACATAAGCATGAACATTACGCCCAATCTGATTGTGAAGGAAATTCTGCACACACCGTTGATAGGTCGTCTGGGCACTCTTAATCCCAAAAGGCATAGACACATAGCAGAAGGCTCCATGGAGTGATGAAAGATGTCTTCTCCTGGTCCTTGACTGCCATCTTGATCTAATGATAACCGGAATAGGCATCCAGAAAACTCAAACGCTCACAACCTGCCATAGCATCAATGATCTGATCAATACGAGGGAGAGCAAAAGGGTCAGCCGGACAAGCTTTATTCAAATCGGTGTAATCCACACACATACGCCAGGTGCCGTTCTTCTTGAGTACAAGCATCGGGTTAGCCAACCACTCTGGGTGAAAAACTTCCACAATGAACCCGGCCGCCAAGAGCCGGGCCACCTCTTCTCCGATGGCCTTGCGCCGTTCCTCGTTAAACCGCCGAAGGAACTGCCTGACCGGCCTAAATTTCGGATCAATCTTAAGAGTGTGCTCAGCGAGTTCTCTCGGGACACCCGGCATGTCAGAAGGCTTCCATGCAAAGATGTCCCAGTTCTCATGGATGAACTCGATGAGCACACTTTCCTATTTTGGATCCAAGTTGGCACTAATGATGAACTGTTTGGATGAGTCGCTTGGCACAAAATCAACCATCTTGGTGTCATCAGCCGACTTGAACTTCAGCACCGGTTCATGCTCCGTAGTTGGCTTCTTCAAAGACGTCATGTCTGCCGGGTCAACATTATCTTTATAAAACTTCAACTCCTCTGTCGCACAAACAGACTCAGCATAAGCGGCGTCACCTTCTTCACATTCTAGGGCTATTTTCCGGCTTCCATGTACTATAATGGTGCCTTTATGACCCGGCATCTTGAGCTGCAAATATACATAACACGGCCGAGCCATGAACTTGGCGTAAGATGGCCGTCCAAACAGAGCATGATATGGGCTTTTGATCTTAACCACTTCAAAAGTTAACTTCTCAGCCCTGGAATCATATTCATCCCCAAAGGATACTTCCAGTTCAATCTTACCAACTGGGTATGCCAACTTACCAGGGACAACACCATGAAAAAGAGTGTTGGATTGTTTAAGACTTTTATCAGTCAACCCCATCTGACGAAACGTCTCATAATAGAGGATGTTGATGCTGCTGCCTCTGTCCATGAGCAGCTTAGTGAACTTATATCCACCAACCTGGGGTACCACCACCAAGGCCAAGTGACCCGGATTATCAACCCGGGGAGGGTGATCTTCTCTGCTCCACACAATAGGCTGTTCTGACCACCTCAAATAACATGGGATCTCCGGCTCAACGGCATTGACATCCCTCTTATGAAGCTTCTTATCCCTCTTGCATAAACTAGTGGTAAACACGTGGTACTGCCCACTATTCAACTGTTTTGGGTTACTCTGATACCCGGATTGTTGTTGCTGGTTATTTTGGCTGGGTTGCTGATTATAGCCGCCCTGGTTACCCGGATGGCCCTGACCGTGAAAACCGCCTCCGCCTGACCCGGCACCCGGGCCCTGAAAGCTGCCTCCGCCTGAACCGCCGCCAGGTCCGTGGCTACCATCAAACATGTTGGATTTTTTAAATTCCTTCATGATCATATAGTCCTTCCACAGATGGGTAGCTAGCTTCTCCCGGGTGCCGTGTCTTGGACAAGGTTCATTCAGTAATTGCTCGAGGGTGGGACCTGACCCGCCTGACCAAGGGGGTTGCCTACCCTTGCGTCGTTGGTTGTTTCCCTGTGCATTAGTGTTAGCCACAAACTCGTCAGCCTTATGTTTATTACCTCCTTGATTCGCCGGGTTATGTTGGTGACCCTTGCCGTTGCCGTTCTTCTTTCCCTTCCCTGTTTTTTCTTCATCAGACACGGGATCCTTGGTACTGTCAGAATCAGCATATTTGACAAGGGTCGCCATCAACTAGCCCATGTCATTGCAGTCACGCTTGAGCCGCCCCAGCTTCTGCTTCAGAGGTTCAAAACGGCATTTTTTTTCTCCAACATTAAGACTATCGAGCCAGCATCCATCTTATCAGATGAATGTATTATCTCCTTAACCCGGTGCACCCAATGGGTCATGGACTCACCTTCCTCTTTCTTACAATCAGTCAGGTCCATGATTGACATAGGTTGTTTACAGGTGTCCTTGAAGTTCTGAATGAACCGGGCCTTCAACTCCGCCCATGAGCCGATGGAATTGGGTGGCAACCCTTTCAACCAAGTGCGGGCCGTTCCATCTAACATCATAGTGCAATACTTAGCCATTGCTGCATCGCTGACCTCCAACAGCTCCATCGCCATCTCATAACTTTCAATCCATGCCCTAGGCTGCAAGTCGGCCATGTAATTAGGCACTTTATGAGGCCCCTTAAAGTCTTTTGGCAAGCGCTCATTACGTATTGCCGGCACCAGGCAAGGGACACCTCCTGTTCTTGTGGCTACTCCTGCCTCAACAGAGTTTGCCGGATAAGTCGGGAAAACCTGATGAGACGCCTGCTCAGCTGCCAGTTGAACCGCCCGCTCAGCTTCTTGACGGATCCTCTCCTGATACGCCAAGTTAAGGGCTCCACCCTGCGCCGGCTCATGCCTGCGCGGTTGGTTACGGCGTTGAGCGTTGCTCGACATAGCGGCTGAGTCCATATTCCTGCTATAGCTCGGGCTCTGGCTTGGGCGAGGGGTTGAATGGATTCTGTCTCGACTTTAAGAGTACGCATCCTGCTGCGCCAGAGTCGTCTGAAGAAATTCTCTCACGCTTCGTGTTTCGATTGCTGTCGGAGAGTCGCCTTCCATCGGGAGAGCCGCCAAACGAGCCGACGCAGCAATGAGATTCTCCAAATGATTGTAAAAGTGACCCGGTGGTATCGGTGTATAATGAGGCGGAGCGGTATTCATCCGAGGTGGTTCCATGGCCCGCGGCTGAACCGGCGCCCCAGCCCCGGGTGTCATGATCCGGTTTGCCTCCGGCGGGTTACTTGGACCAGCCCCGGGTGTGTGGAAAAGGTTCCTAGGTTCGAAAGTTAGAGGCAGACGTGACTGAGTTTTCTGGTGCCTTCTCATCATGACCTCGCTTGACGCGTTCAGATCCACCGAGAGTGGGAAAGTCTCCGCTTGAAGCTGCTGAGCACGAGCATCCAAAGCCGCCCGCTCCGCGGCCATCCCGACCTCTTCTGCTGCTAAATTTTCTTTGGCCTGTGCCATCTCTTCGCGTACCCGTGCCACCTCCGCGTCATGCTGAGCCTTATCCGCCGGTTCCACCACAGCAGTCAACAGAGCCATCAACTTATCCATGAGGTCCATTAGTATCTGAGCCGGGGGCCGCGCGGGGTCTTCTGACCCGGCCGCTGCCGACCCGGTGGTTGTTGTTGCTCCAGCCGTGGAGTTCTGCCCGGGTTGAGTGCCAGCCATGAAGACTCCGGCTCGATTCGGCGGCTCAGAGAGGTCCGGAATACTACTGCCATCGGAATAGCCCCCAAGCACGCCATCTTCCAGCTGATACAAAGAATTTGTCTCACCTGAGGACGACTCACCGTCGGAGCAGATGGCCGTCTCACCGCCATCCACGGATCCCTCAGAAAACTCACCTCCATGGATGCAACCCACGAAGGCACGCTTTACGGTGGGTCAGGCCCGGGCAGATCTCGCGCGCTGAGCCGTCTCGATGATGTTCGTGCAGACGTCCGGCTCAGGGCCCGATTTGCCGATCCGGCCGATGAAGACATGAATTCCACTGAAGGGGACCCGGTACCCGTACTCAATTGAGCCGGCCTCGGGGACCCAGCCTTCGTCCTCGATGTAGAGCTTGCCGCGATGACTCTTGGTCATCTGGCCCACAGCCTATCCCTTGAGCCCTTTGAAGTTGCCCTTCAAGAACTCAAATCCACCGTGCGCTGGCCCCACGGTGGACACCAACTATCATGGAATTGTCACGGTAGATGTCCTAGCGAAAGGACTTAGTCGTAGGGCCATCGCAACTAGGAAGATTAAAGGGGTTAATCGGGACAAAGGACACGAGAGGTTTTATACTAGTTCGGCCCCTTACGATGAAGGTAAAAGCCTACGTCTAGTTGTGTTGGAATTGCTGGTGTTTCGATGACCAAGGAGCGAATCCGCCAGCTTGGTTATCGATCTGTTGATTCTTGCCCTAAGTCGTCGCCGGGTCGTCCCCTTATATACACGGGTTGACGCCTGGCGGCCTACAAAGTCCCGACCGGTTCATAAAACATGTCCGGCTCGGTGACTTCTTTATATGGCTTTCTCTACAAGTCTTTCTTTACATACGGCGGTTTACAATATTGGGCCTTAAGCCGCCTCTGGGCTTAGGCCTTCTACAAGTCTTAATAAACTATCGCCTTGAATATTACTGGGCTTCTTTTGTAACCCGCCATTGGGGTTGACCCGGCCCCTCCTGGGCGGGTCTTACCTGGTAGCTATATTCCCAACAGATAAGGATTATGATTTCTCTGTTGATCCTGAGTTAATTACTTTGGTTGAATCTATCCTTTCTATAGCTATGAATCTGAAACTGTTGTGGCACATCTTACTAAATTAAATGATATAGCTACCCTGTTCACTAATGATGAGAAAACTCGCTATTATTATATCCTTAACTTATTCCCGTTCTCATTAAAGGGTGATGCTAAGATATGGTTTAATTCTCTTGATCATGGTTGTGTGCGTAGTTCCCAGGATATGATTTACTACTTCTCTGCTAAATATTTCCCTGCTCATAAGAAACAAGCTGCTTTAAGGGAAATATATAATTTTGTGCAAATAGAAGAAGAGAGTCTCCCACAAGCTTGGGGGAGGCTTCTCCAATTACTTAATGCTTTGCCTGGTCATCCTCTCAAGAAAAATGAAATACTTGATATCTTTTATAATGGACTAACCGATGCTTCCAGAGATTACCAGGGAAAGAACTGTTGATCAAGATGAAATTCTATTGAATAATATGTTGACTAATGAAAATAATTGGACACTTCCTGAACCAACTCCTAATCCAACTCCGAAGAAAAGGGGTATTCTATTTCTCAGTACTGAAAATATGCAAGAGGCAAAGAAATCTATGAAAGAAAAAGGTATAAAAGCTGGAGATGTTAAGAATTTACCTCCTGTTCAAGAAATACATGGTCTTAATTCATCACCTATTGAAGAAACATATGCTCTCGATAACCCGACACAGGTAGTAAAGGTAAATTCTCTCTATAGATATGATAAAGCTGGAATCCCTCCTGCGAAGTTTGCTAGCCAATGTTTGGATGAATTTGATAACTTTATGGTTAAGCAAGAATATTTTAATGCTTATGTTGGTAGACAATTGAAAAATAATGCTTACATGATTGAACACTTGAGTGATTATATGGCTAATGTTAAATGTGAACTTAAACTTATTAGTAAACATGCTTCTATGGTTACCACTCAAGTAGAACAAGTACTTAAAGCTCAGAATGATTTTCTCAATGAATTGAATAGTAAAAATAATGACTTTGCTGTTAGAGTTGCAACTAGAGGGGGTAAAGTGACTCGGGAACCTTTGTATCCTGAGGGCCACCCTAAGAGAATTGAGCAAGATTCTCACAGAGCTAATGTAGATACACCGAGTCCTTCTAAAAGGAAGAAAAAGAAAAATGACAGGACTTTGCATGCTTCTAGTGAACCTGTTGAAGGTACACCTGAGAATCCCAGTGATATTTCTATTTCTGATGCTGAAACACAAGCTGGTAATGAACATGAACCTAGTGATAATGTTAATGATGATGTTCATGTTGATGCTCAACCTAGTGATGACAATGATGTAGAGATTGAACCTGCTGTTGATCTTGATAACCCACAATCAAATAATCAACATTATGATAAGAGATACTTTGTTGCTAGGAAGCATGGTAAAGAAAGAGAACCATGGGTTCAGAAACCCATGCCTTTTCCTCCTAAACCATACAAGATTTTGAGCGCTTTGCTGAAATGATTAGACCTATCTTTTTGCGTATGCATTTGACTGATATGCTTAAAATGAATCCTTATGCTAAATATATGAAGGAAATAGTTACTAATAAAAGAAAGATTCTGGAATCTGAAATTTCAACCATGCTTTCTAATTATACTTTTAAGGGTGGAATACCAAAGAAACTTAGAGATCCAGGAGTACCAACTATACCATGCTCCATTGAAAGGAACTATGTTAAAACTGCTTTATGTGATCTTGGAGCCGGTGTTAGTGTTATGCCTCTCTCTTTATATCATAAACTTGATTTGAATAAGTTGACACCTACTGAAATATCCCGAGGACGATAGTATGTCTATTATTCTTGGAAGACCCTTTTTGAATATTGCAGGGGCTGTTATTGATTGCACCAAAGGCAATGTCACTTTTCATGTTAGTGGTAATGAGCATACGGTACACTTTCCAAGGAAACAACCTCAAGTCCACAGTATCAATTCTATTGGAAAAATTTCAACTATTACTATTGGAGGTTTTGAATTTCCTCTGCCTACTGTCAAGAAGAAATATGATATTCTTATTGTTGGGGATGTGCATATCCCCGTTGAGGTAACCTAGTGTTATTCGAAAATTCTCCGGTTCCATGTTATTCGGAATGAGTTTGTTAACAAGATCTGATCAACCATGTTAGTGGATTCCTTTTGATGAGCATGAGATGGGTGAATTTAGAAAACACAACTCTCAGTACCCTCTTTTTACTTTCTGTTATTTATATTAAATAAAGCAAAAAAATAGTATTTTGTATCTGTTTTCTGAATTATCCATGCAAAAAAAGAATACCCCGAAAATAAAATTTCTCCAAATGCCCTAAAAATTAAATATGATTTTTTCTAGAATATCTAGCATTGAGAACACAGCAGGGGGAGCAAGCACCTGGCCACGAGGGTCCAGGGCGCACCCACCCCCCTGGGCACGCCCCCCTGCCTCGTGGGCCCATGGTGGCTCCCCTCCACTTATTCCAGCTACCACACACTCCTGCTTCTTCCCCAAAAAATCACTAGCCAGCTCAAACCCGAGTTCAAGCACATCTTGCTGCCATTTTCGATCTCCTAGCTCAAAGCTCCATTCACAAAACTGCTTTGGGGGATTGTTCTTTGGTATGCGACTCCTCCAATGGTCCAATTAGTTTTTGTTCTAGTGCTTTATTCATTGCAAATTTTGCTGCTTAGGTGACCCTGTTCTTGAGCTTGCATGTCAAATTTATGTGGTCAAAAGTAGTTTTAATGCATGATATTGCCTCTAGGCACTTGTGGGAGTAGTTGCTATCAATTTTGTTGAGTTTAGCTCACTTTTATTTTAAGTTGCTAAAAAATTCAGAAAATTTCAGAAAAAGATGAAGAGATTTTTGAGGGGCTCATCGAGCCGAAGCTCGAAGGATAAACAAAGTGAAGAGAACAAGAAGCCCAAGTATAATCTCCCTCGCACCGCGGAAGTCCGGCCGTGTGAATGGCCTTGTGATGATTTCTTGAGAACAGCCGGGATTTATGATGACTTCTATGAATTGGCTGAGAATGCAGGCCTCACCGCCTTCCTCCACGACCAACGCGAACAGTATCTCTTACTCACCAATATCTTTGTGCAAAACTTTCATTTCCATTCTAGGAGCTCACCACCTACGGTGGAATTTTATTTATATGATGAGCATAAGGAGATGTCACTTCGTGATTTTTGTCGGGTTTGTTTGATCCCTTTTGAGGGCAGTGTAGAGGAACCACATCGTGATGATGTGGAGGGATTTATTGATACAATTGTTGTAGGGGAAACGAGGAAGGTTTTTGATGCAATAATTACTAGCATACATTTTCCTGTTTTACATTACTTTGCAATATTTGCTAGTAGATGCTTAATTGGTCGCGGAAACTGTGGCAACCTTAGTGCCCCTGATATTGTTATTTTGTGCCATGCCTTGTTCCGTGATGACACATTTAGTATGGGCGCTATTGTTGCAAAGCGGTTAAATCTTAACTGTACTAAGGGCCCCATCTTGGGAGGTATCTTTGCCTCGCGCCTCGCTGCACATTTTAACATACCTATTAGACATTATGAGAAGGAAGAGAAGTTGCTGCCTCCTGTTTTTCTAGACTATAAGAGTATGGTAGCACATGATTTTATCATTAAGAATAAGGAAAAGATGCTTAAGTACAAGCTGATATTTGATAAAAATCACCCTGAGACTATTACTTTGCCTGCTCCTTCCTTGTTTGACTTATCTGCAAGCAAGTACCTTGTTCCGTCGGAGGCCACTTAGGCCTACCGAAACCCCACATCAGCTACAGAGCCAGAGCCGGAACCACAATTTGATCCTCACCGGCAGTCTGTTTATCAGTGGAATCCAGAGGAGATTGCCAACCAGTGGCACCAGGGGCATCCTTCTCAGTACGACCCCAGCTACAACTTTGGATATCCGCCAGGCCAGCCGTGGCCATAGACCAACTTAGGCCAAAAGCCTAAGCTTGGGGGAGTATGTATCTCTCACCGACATTACATTCATGTTCACACACTCATGCTAGTTGTCGGTGCTCATACTTTTTCATTGTAATATCCATGCTAGTTTATTTTATTTTTATGCCTTCTTCTTGTGTGTCTGATAAACCTTAAGAAAAACAAAAAAATAGTTGTAGCTTTTTAGCTAGTTTACATTCCATGCCCGTAGTTATAGTAATTAAAAATAAAACCCAAAAAGATTTCTCGTTCTTATTTTGCTTGTTGGGAGCTTTCCCGTGTAAATAGTTTTATTTCTTTTCTTTCCTTTGGGGGTCGAGAGGAGAAGACTATGATGAAAATGTTGAGTGGCTCTTATATGCATTATTGTTGATCTGACAAAGAGCCCATATTACCTCATCTTCTCTCTTGAATTGAATGCTTGCATATTCCAGCTTAGTCCAATGCACGTGCACTATTATTATTATCCACACTATTCGGTCATGCAAGTGAAAGGCAATAATGATGATTATATGATGAACTTATTGAGATGAGAAAAGCTGGTATGAACTCGACCTCTCTTGTTTCTGTAAATATGATTAGTTCATCGTTCCTAATTCAGCTTATTATGAATAAACATGTCTGCAATGACAAATAGAGATTGTAGTTTCTTATGCCATGCTTAATTAGCTAGGAGCTTACAATGGTTTACCATGCATGCAACCATGCTATTAAAATGGTTGTGATGTGGTATGATAGGGTGGTATCCTCTTTTGAATGATTCGAGTGGCTTGACTTGGCACAAGTTCACGCATGTAGTTGAAACAAAATCAACATAGCCTCTATGATATTTATGTTCATGGTGCATTATATCCTACTCATGCTTGCATTCGGTGTTGATTAATTTTAATGCATGTTCATGACTATTATCGCTCTCTAGTTGGTCGCTTCCCGGTCTTTTTCTAGCCCTCACTTGTACTAAGTGGGAATACTGCTTGTGCATCCAATCCCATAAACCCCAAAGTTATTCCATATGAGTCCACCATGCCTACCTATATATAGTATCTACCTGCCGTTCCAAGTAAATTTGTATGTGCCAAACTCTAAACCTTCAAATAAACATTCTGTTTTGTATGCTCGAATAGCTCATGTATCAACTAGGGCTGTATGTATCTTCCATGCTAGGTGGGTTATTCTCAAGAGGAGTGGACTCCACTCCTCACTCACGAGAAAATGGCTGGTCACTTGGATGCCCAGTCCCATGCTTTATGCAAATCAAATCAAAATAATTGCAAACAAAACTCACCCGGGACTCTTGTTAGTTGGAGGCACTCGCTGTTTCGAGCAAGCCATGGATTAATGCTTGTTGGTGGAGGGGGAGTATAAAATTTACCATTCTGTTTGGGAACTGCCTATAATGTGTGTAGCATTGAAGATATCGAGATCTCTCGATTTTTATGTTGACAATGAAAGTATACCGCTCAAAATATTATTCATATCCATTTCAAAACTGAGCTCTGGCACATCTACAAATCCCTGCTTCCCTCTGCGAAGGGCCTATCTATTTACTTTTGTGTTGAGTCATTATCCTCTTATTAAAAAGCACCAGTTGGAGAGCACCGCTGTCATTTGCATCCATTACTGTTAGTTTACATAGAGTATGACTTGATTGGATCTCTTTTACCATGAATTACAATGTCTAGTCAGTCCTTGATCTTTAAAGGTGCTCTGCATTTATGTTTTGCGGTCTCAGAAAGGGCTAGCGAGATACCATCTTGTCATATCGTATCATGATTATTTTGAGAAAGTGTTGTCATCCGAGATTTATTATTATTGCTCGCTAGTTGATTATGCCATTGATATGAGTAAACATGAGACCTAAATGTTATCGCAAATGTGGTTAGTTCATAATCTTTGCTGAAGACCTGAATGCTGGCTTTACATATTTACAACAACAAGAGCAAACAGAGTTTGTAAAAGTTTCTCTTTATCACTTTCAGTTTATCAATTGAATTGCTTGAGGACAAGCAAAGGTTTAAGCTTGGGGGAGTTGATACGTCTCCATCGTATCTACTTTTCCAAACATGTTTGCCCTTCTTTTGGACTCTAACTTGCATGATTTGAATAGAACTTACCCGGATTGACATTGTTTTCATGCCATGGTGTTATTTTTGTGCAGAAATAGAAGTTCTCCGAATGACCTGAAAATCAACGGAGAATTATTTTGTAATATATAAAAAATACTGGAAGAAAGATCCATGTCATGGGGGCACCAACTGTCCATGAGGGTGGGGGCACGCCCTACCCCCCTGGGCGCGGCCCCTGCCTTGTGGGCCCCCTGGCGCTCCACCGACCTCAACCTTGACTCCATATATTCACTTTCAGGGAGAAAAAAATCAGAGAGAAGGATTCATCGCGTTTTATGATACAGAGCCGCCGCCAAGCACTAAACTCTCTTGGGAGGGCTGATCTGGAGTCCGTTCGGGGCTCCGGAGAGGGGAATCCGTCTCCATCGTCATCATCAACCTTCCTCCATCACCAATTTCATGATGCTCACCATCATGTGTGAGTAATTCCATCGTAGGCTTGCTGGACGGTGATGGGTTGGATGAGATTTATCATGTAATCGAGTTAGTTTTGTTAGGGTTTGATCCCTAGTATCCACTATGTTCTAAGATTGATGTTGCTATGACTTTGATATGCTTAATGCTTGTCACTAGGGACCGAGTGCCATGATTTCAGATCTGAACCTATTATGTTTTCATCAATATATGAGAGTTCTTGATCCTATCTTGCAAGTCTATAGTCACCTATTATGTGTTATGATCCATTAACCCCGAAGTGATAATAATCGGGATACTTACTAGTGATGACCGTAGTTTGAGGAGTTCATGTATTCACTATGTGTTAATGCTTTGGTCCGGTACTCAATTAAAAGGAGGCCTTAATATCTCGTAGTTTCCAATAGGACCCCGCTGCCACGGGAGGGTAGGACAAAAGATGTCATGCAAGTTCTTTTCCATAAGCATGTATGACTATATTCGGAATACATACCTACATTACATTGATGAACTGGAGCTAGTTCTGTGTCACCCTAGGTTATGACTGTTACATGATCGATTGCATCCAGCATAATTCTCCATTACCGATCCAATGCCTACGAGCTTTTCCTATATTGTTCTTCGCTTATTTACTTTTCTGCTGCTACTGTTACCACCACTATAAAATCCAAAAATATTACTTTTGCTACCATTACCTTTTTCTATCGTTACCACTACTATCATATTACTTTGCTACTAAATAGCTTGCTGCAGATATTAGGTTTCCAGGTGTGGTTAAACTGACAACTCAGCTGCTAATACTTGAGAATATTCTTTGGCTCCCCTTGTGTCGAATCAATAAATTTGGGTTGAATACTCTACCCTCGAAAACTGTTGCGATCCCCTATACTTGTGGGTTATCAAGGGCAACCGTGGATACGGCTAGCCATGGAAAGTGAAAGTATGGTGGAAAATGGAATAAACTTTATTTTCTGTTTGGGAACCGCCTATGATATATCTATGCATGGAAAGTATTGAGAACTCTAAGTCGTTTTCGTTGGTGGGATGGATACACCTCTCAAAATGTTTTTATATCTAAGTTTTTGGCTTTGAGCTCTGGCACCTCTACAAATCCCTACTTCCCTCTGCGAAGGGCCTTTCTTTTACTTTATGCAATTTTTATTTTGAGTCTCCATCTTCTCTTATAAAAGAACCAACTAGGATGCAATATGATCGTACTTAAGTATTGGGTGTAGCTAATATTCGAGTGTGTTTCATGAATGGGTCAATGTTTGAGCATGATGGGCTAGGGATAACTTATTTTAGCATTGATATTTTGAAAGACATGGTTGCTTGTTGATATGCTTGAGTATCTAAATTATCATGTCAAAACTAGACTATTGCTTTGAACAACTAAAAGTCCAATTGACCATTCTATAAAGAAAAGAATATGATATGACATGATAGGCATCATTCCGCATCAAAAATTCTGTTTTTATCACTTACCTACTCGACGGCGAGTAGGAGTTAAGCTTGGGCATGCTGATATGTCTCCAATGTATCTATAATTTTTGATTGTTCCATGCTGTTATATTATCAATCTTGGATGTTTTATAACCATTTTATATCATTTTTTGGTACTAACCTATTGACATAGTGCCAAGTGCCAGTTCCTGTTTTTCCGTGTTTTTTACATCGCAAAAAATCAATATCAGACGGAGTCCAAATGCCATGAAACTTTACGGAGAATTTATATGGGCCAAAAGGAACACAATGGGCCCTGGCTGCGCCTGGGGGGTGCCCCGAGCGGGGCACAACCCACCAGGGCATGCCAGGAGGCCTAGGCGCGCCCTGGTGGGTTGTGCCCACCTCGGGTGCCCCCGGACCGCCTCTTTGCTCTATAAATACCCGAAAAATCCCAGAACCCTAGGGGAGTCGATGAAATATTCATACAGCCGTCGTAGAGTCTAGAACAGAAAGGGAAGAGGTGCTTTGTAGTGGGGTTCTATCTTTTTATATCCATGAAAGTTATTTGAGTTTCTTTGATCTCTTATATGCATGATTACTTATAACCTCGTATTTCTTCTCTGATATTTGGGTTTTGTTTGGCCAACTTGATCTATTTATCTTGTAATCGGAAGAGGTGCTTTGTAGTGGGTTCGATCTTATGGTTCTTGATCCCAGTGACAGAAAGGGAAACGACACGTATGTATCGTTGCTACTAAGGATAAAACGATGGGGTCTATCTCTACATAGATAGATCTTGTCTACATCATTTCATCATTCTTATTGCATTACTCCGTTTCTCCATGAACTTAATACACTAGATGCATGCTAGATAGCGGTCGATGTGTGGAGTAATAGTAGTAGATGCAGGAAGGGGTCGGTCTACTAATCTTGGACGTCATGCCTATATAATGATCATTGCCTGGATATCGTCGTAATTATTTGAGGTTCTATCAATTACCCAACAGTAAATCGTTTACCCACCGTTTGCTATTTTTTTCTTGAGAGAAGCCACTAGTGAAACCTACGGCCCCCGGGTCTTCTTTCTCATATATTTGCCTTTGCGATCTACTTTTTACTTGCATTTATTTTCAGATCTACTAAACCAAAAACCCAAAAATACCTTGCTGCAATTTTTCCTTATTTATTTTATTTGGGATTTGATCTATCAATCTACTACAAATTTATCTCACGTCTGTTTCCCTATCTTGAGGCGACGTACCCCGAAAGGGATTGACAACCCCATTAACATGTTGGGTTGCGAGGATTTGTTATCTGGGTGCAGGTGTTGTTTCTGTTGTGTTGCTTGGTTCTCCTACAGGTTCGATAACCTTGGTTTCATATCTAAGGCAAATACCTACCATCGTTGTGCTGCATCATCCCTTCCTCTTTGGGGAAATACCGACGTAGCTTCAAGCGACATCAGACCCTTCTTCTTGCAGCGCCGCCTCCTCGTCGGTGACCCTTCTTCTTGTTGTGCGGCCTCCTCGCCGCCGACCCTTCTTCTAGCTGCGTGGCCTTGTCGATATGGTCAGGTAATCCACACCCCACTGAAGGAAATATGCCCTAGAGGCAATAATAAAGTTGATATTTATATTTCCTGATATCATGATAAATGTTTATGATTCATGCTAGAATTGTATTAACCAGAAACTTAGTACATGTGTGAATACATAGACAAACAAAGTGTCACTAGTTTGCCTCTACTTGACTAGCCCATTGAATCAATGATGGTTATGTTTCCTAACCATAGACATGAGTTGTCAATTGATTAACGGGGTCACATCATTAGAGAATGATGTGATTGACTTGACCCATCCGTTAGCTTAGCAGGATGATCGTTTAGTTTGTTGCTTTTGCTTTCTCCATAACTATACATGTTCCTATGACTATGAGATCATGCAACTCCCGAATACCGGAGGAACACTTTGTGTGCTACCAAACGTCACAATGTAGCTGGGTGATTATAAAGGTGCTCTACAGGTGTCTCCGATGGTGTTTGTTGAGTTGGCATGGATCGAGATTAGGATTTGTCACTCCGATTGTCGGAGAGGTATCGCTGGTCCCTCTCCGTAATGCACATCACTATAAGCCTTGCAAGCAATGTGACTAATGAGTTAGTTACGGGATGTTGCATGACGGAATGAGTAAAGAGACTTGCCGGTAACGAGATTAAACTAGGTATTTGTTGGGGACCATAGTAATTTCAAAAATATTCCTACGCACACGCAAGATCATGGTGATGCATAGCAACAAGAGGGGAGAGAGTCGTCCACGTACCCTCGTAGACCGTTAAGCGGAAGCGTTATGACAACGCGGTTGATGTAGTCGTACGTCTTCATGATCGACCCATCCTCAGTACTGAACGTACGGCACATCCGTGTTCAGCACACGTTCAGCTCGGTGACGTCCCGTGAACTCACGATCCAGTAAAGCTCGGGGAAGAGTTTTGTCAGCATGACGGCGTGGTGACGATGTTGATGAAGCTACCATTGCAGGGCTTCGCCTAAGCACCGCTATAGTATGACCGAGCTGGATTATGTTGGAGGGGGGCACCGCACACGGCTGGGAGAGATCAATGATCAACTTGTGTGTCTAGAGGTGCCCCCATGCCCCCGTATATAAAGGAGCAAGGGGGAGGCCGGCCGGCCCAAGAGGGCGTGCCAGGAGGAGGAATCCTCCTCCTAGTAGGAGTAGGATTCCCCTCTTTCCTACTCCTACTAGGAGGGGGAAAGGAAGGGGGAGAAGGAGAAGGAAAGGGGGCGCCACCCCCCCCCCTCTCCTAGTCCAATTCAGACCAGAGGGGGAGGGGTGCGCGGCCTGCCCTGGCCGGCCCCTCTCTCTCTCTCCACTAGGGCCCAATAAGGCCCATTAATCCCCGGGGGCTTCCGGTAACCCCTCCGGCACTCCGGTAAAATCCCGATTTCACTCGGAACTCTTCCGATGTCCAAATGTAGGCTTCCAATATATCAATCTTTTTGTCTCGACCATTTCGAGACCCCTCGTCATGTTCGTGATCATATCCGGGACTCCGAACTACCTTCGGTACATCAAAACATATAAACTCATAATAATGGCCGTCATAGAACTTTAAGCGTGCGGACCCTATGGGTTCGAGAACTATGTAGACATGACCGAGACATGTCTCCGGTCAATAACCAATAGCAGAACCTGTATGCTCATATTGGTTCCTACATATTAGTTGTTCCCTTTGTCATCGGTATGTTACTTGCCCGAGATTCGATCGTTGCTATCCTAATACCTAGCTCAATCTCGTTACCTGCAAGTCTCTTTACTCGTTCCATAATGCAACATCCCGCAACTAACTCATTAGTCACATTTCTTGCAAGGCTTATAGTGAGGTGCATTATCGAGAGGGCCCAGAGATACCTCTCCGACAATCGGAGTGACAAATCCTATTCTTGATCTATGCCAACTCCATGAACACCATCGGAGACACCTGTAGAGCACCTTTATAATCACCCGGTTACGTTGTGACATTTGGTAGCACACAAAGTGTTCCCCCGGTATTTGGGAGTTGCATAATCTCATAGTCATAGGAACATGTATAAGTCATGAAGAAAGCAATAGCAGTAAACTTAAACGATCAAGTGCTAAGCTAACGAAATGGGTCAAGTCAATCACATCATTCTCCTAATGATGTGATCCCGTTGATCAAATAACAACTCATGTCTATGGCTAGGAAACTTAACCATCTTTGATCAATAAGCTAGTCAAGTAGAGGCATACTAGTGACACTATGTTTGTCTATGTATCCACACATGTATTATGTTTCCGGTTAATACAATTCTAGCATGAATAATAAACATTTATCATGAAATAAGGAAATAAATAATAACTTTATTATTGCCTCTAGGGCATATTTCCTTCAGTCTCCCACTTGCACTAGAGTCAATAATCTAGATTACACAGTAATGATTCTAACACCCATGGAGTCTTGGTGTTGATCATGTTTTGCTCGTGGAAGAGGCTTAGTCAGCGGGTCTGCAACATTCAGATCCGTATGTATCTTGCATTTCTCTATGTCTCCCACCTGGACTTGATCCCGGATGGAATTGAAGCGTCTCTTGATGTGCTTGGTTCTCTTGTGAAATCTGGATTCCTTTGCCAAGGCAATTGCACCAGTGTTGTCACAAAAGATTTTCATTGGACCCGATGCACTAGGTATGACACCTAGATCGGATATGAACTCCTTCATCCAGAATCCTTCATTTGCTGCTTCCGAAGCAGCTATGTACTCCGCTTCACACGTAGATCCTGCCACGACGCTTTGTTTAGAACTTCTCCAACTGACAGCTCCACCGTTCAATATAAACACGTATCCGGTTTGCGGTTTAGAATCATCTGGATCAGTGTCAAAGCTTGCATCGACGTAACCATTTACGACGAGCTCTTTGTCACCTCCATAAACGAGAAACATATCCTTTGTCATTTTCAGATATTTCAGGATGTTCTTGACCGTTGTCCAGTGATCCACTCCTGGATTACTTTGGTACCTCCCTATTAAACTAATAGCAACGCACACATCAGGTCTGGTACACAGCATTGCATACATGATAGTGCATATGGCTGAAGCATAGGGAACACTTTTCATTTTCTCTCTATCTTCTGCAGTGGTCGGGCATTGAGTCTTACTCAACTTCACACCTTGTAACACAGGCAAGAACGCTTTCTTAGCTTGATCCATTTTGAAATTCTTCAAAACATTATCAAGGTATGTGCTTTGTGAAAGTCCAATTAAGCGTCTTGATCTATCTCTATAAATCTTGATGCCTAATATATAAGCAGCTTCACCGAGGTCTTTCATTGAAAAACACTTATTCAAGTATCCTTTTATGCTATCCAGAAATTCTATATCATTTCCAATCAACAATATGTCATCCACATATAATATTAGAAATGCTCTAGAGCTCCCACTCACTTTCTTGTAAATGCAGGCTTCTCCAAAAGTCTGTATAAAACCATATGCTTTGATCACACTATCAAAACATTTATTCCAACTCTGAGAGGCTTGCACCAGTCCATAAATGGATCGCTGGAGCTTGCACACTTTGTTAGTACCCTTTGGATTGACAAACCCTTTAGGTTGCATCATATACAACTCTTCTTCTAGAAATCCATTCAGGAATGCAGTCTTTACATCCATTTGCCAAATTTCATAATCATAAAATGCGGCAATTGCTAACATGATTCGGACGGACTTAAGCATCGCTACGGGTGAGAAGGTCTCATCATAGTCAACTCCTTGAACTTGTCAAAAACCTTTTGCAACAAGTCGAGCTTTGTAGACAGTAACATTACCGTCATTGTCAGTCTTCTTATTGAAGATCCATTTATTCTCGATGGCTTGCTGATCATCAGGCAAGTCAACCAAAGTCCACACTTTGTTCTCATACATGGATCCCATCTCGGATTTCATGGCTTCAAGCCATTTTGTGGAATCTAGGCTCATCATCACTTCCTCATAGTTCGTAGGTTCGTCATGGTCAAGTAACATGACCTCCAGAACAGGATTACCGTACCACTCTGGTGCGGATCTTACTCTGGTTGACCTACGAGGTTCAGTAGTAACTTGATCTGAAGTTTCATGATCATCATCATTATCTTCCTCACTAATTGGTGTAGGTGTCACAGGAACCAGTTTTTGTGATGAACTACTCTCCAATAAGGGAGCAGGTACAGCTTCCTCATCAAGTTCTACTTTCCTCCCACTCACTTCTTTTGAGAGAAACTCCTTCTCTAGAAAGGATCCATTCTTAGCAACAAATATCTTGCCTTCGGATCTGTGATAGAAGGTGTACCCAACAGTCTCCTCTGGGTATCCTATGAAGACACGTTTCTCCGATTTGGATTCGAGCTTATCAGGTTAAAGCTTTTTCACGTAAGCATCGCAGCCCCAAACTTTAAGAAATGACAACTTTTATTTCTTGCCAAACAATAGTTCATAAGGCGTCGTCTCAACGGATTTCGATGGTGCCCTATTTAACGTGAATGCAGCTATCTCTAAAGCATAACCCCAAAACAATAGCGGTAAATCAGTAAGAGACAACATAGATCGCACCATATCTAGTAAAGTATGATTACGACGTTCGGACACACCATTACGTTGTGGTGTTCTGGGTGGCGTGAGTTGCGAAACTATTCCGCATTGTTCAAATGTAGACCAAACTCGTAACTCAAATATTCTCCTCCACGATCAGTTCGTAGAAACTTTATTTTCTTGTTACGATGATTTTCCACTTCACTCTGAAATTCTTTGAACTTTTCAAATGTTTCAGACTTATGTTTCATTTAGTAGATATACCCATATCTGGTTAAATCATCTGTGAAGGTGAGAAAATAACGATACCCGCCGCGAGCTTCAATATTCATCGGACCACATACATCAGTATGTATGATTTCCAATAAATCCGTTGCTCGCTCCATTGTTCCGGAGAACGGCGTTTTAATCATCTTGCCCATGAGGCATGGTTCGCAAGTACCAACAGATTCATAATCAAGTGATTCCAGAAGTCCATCAGTATGGAGTTTCTTCATGCGCCTTACACCAATATGACCCAAACGATAGTGCCACAAATAAGTTGCACTATCATTATCGACTCTGCATCTTTTGGCTTCAACATTATGAATATGTCTATCATTACTATCGAGATTCAACACAAATCGACCACTCTTCAAGGGTGCATGACCATAAAAGATATTACTCATATAAATAGAACAACCATTATTCTTAGATTTAAATGAATAACCGTCTCACATCAAACAAGATCCAGATATAATGTTCATACTTAACGCTGGCACCAAATAACAATTATTTAGGTCTAAAACTAATCCCGAAGGTAGATGTAGAGGTAGCGTGCCGACGGCGATCACATCGACTTTGGAACCATTTCCCACGCGCATCGTCACCTCATCCTGAGCCAGTCTTTGCTTAATCCGTAGTCCTTGTTTTGAGTTGCAAATATTAGCAACAGAACCGGTATCAAATACCCAGGTGCTACTGCGAGCTCTAGTAAGGTACACATAAATAACATGTATATCACATATACCTTTGTTCACCTTGCCATCCTTCTTATCTGCCAAATACTTGGGGCAGTTCCGCTTCTAGTGACCAGTCCCTTTGCAGTAGAAGCACTCAGTCTCAGGCTTAGGTCCAGACTTGGGTTTCTTCTCTTGAGCAGCAACATGTTTGCCGTTCTTCTTGAAGTTCCCTTTCTTCTTCCCTTTACCCTTTTTCTTGAAACTGGTGGTCTTGTTGACCATCAACACTTGATGCTCCTTCTTGATTTCTACCTCCACAGCCTTTAGCATTGCGAAGAGCTCAGGAATCGTCTTATCCATCCCTTGCATATTATAGTTCATCACAAAGCTCTTGTAGCTTGGTGGCAGTGATTGAAGAACTCTATCAATGACACTATCAATCGGAAGATTAACTCCCAGCTGAGTCAAGGTATTATGGTACCCAGACATTCTGAGTATATGTTCACTGACAGAACTATTCTCCTCCATCTTGCAGCTGTAGAACTTATTGGAGACTTCATATCTCTCAATCCGGGCATTTGCTTGAAATATTAACTTCAACTCCTGGAACATCTCATATGCTCCATGACGTTCAAAACGTCGTTGAAGTCCCGGTTCTAAGCCGTAAAGCATGGCACACTGAACTATTGAGTAGTCATCAGCTTTGCTCTGTCAGATGTTCATAACATCTGGCATTGCTCCTGCAGCGGGTTCGGCACCCAGCGGTGCTTCCAAGAAGTAATTCTTCTATGCAGCAATGAGGATAATCCTCAAGTTACGGACCCAGTCCGTGTAATTGCTACCATCATCTTTCAACTTTGCTTTCTCAAGGAACGCATTAAAATTCAACGGAACAACAGCACGGGCCATCTATCTACAATAACATAGACAAGCAAAATACTATCAGGTACTAAGTTCATGATAAATTTAAGTTCAATTAATCAAATTACTTAAGAACTCCCACTTAGATAGACATCCCTCTAATCATCTAAGTGATCATATGATCCATATCAACTAAACAATAACCGATCATCACGTGAAATGGAGTAGTTTTCAATGGTGAACATCACTATGTTGATCATATCTACTATATGATTCACGCTCGACCTTTCGGTCTCAGTGTTCCGAGGCCATATCTGCATATGCTAGGCTCGTCAAGTTTAACCCGAGTATTCTGTGTATGTAAAATTGTCTTACACCCGTTGTAGATGAACGTTGAGCTTATCACACCCGATCATCACGTGGTGTCTCGGCACAACGAACTTTGGCAACGGTGCATACTCAGGGAGAACACTTTTACCTTGAAATTTAGTGAGAGATCATCTTTTAATGCTACCGTCAAACAAAGCAGAATAAGATGCATAAAGGATAAACATCACATGCAATCAATATAAGTGATATGATATGGCCATCATCATCTTGTGCCTTTGATCTCCATATCCAAAGCACCACCGTCATGATCACCATCGTCACCGGCGCGACACCTTGATCTCCATCGTAGCATCGTTCTCGTCTCGCCAACTATTGCTTCTACGACTACCGCTACTGCGTAGTGATAAAGTAAAGCAATTACAGGGCGATTGCATTGCATGCAATAAAGCGACAACCATATTGCTCCTGCCAGTTACCGATAACTTTGTTACAAAACATGATGATCTCATACAATAAATATAGCATCATGTCTTGACCATATCACATCACAACATGCCCTGCAAAAACAAGTTAGACATCCTCTACTTTGTTGTTGCAAGTTTTACGTGGCTGCTACGGGCTGAGCAAGAACCGTTCTTACCTACGCATCAAAACCACAACGATGGTTCGTCAAGTTAGTGTTGTTTTAACCTTCTCAAGGACCGGGTGTAGCCACACTCGGTTCAACTAAAGTTGGAGAAACTGACACCCGCCAGCCACCTGTGTGCAAAGCACGTCGGTAGAACCAGTCTCGCGTAAGCGTAAGCGTAATGTTGGTCTGGGCCGCTTCATCCAACAATACCGCCGAACCAAAGTATGCTGGCAAGCAGTATGACTTGTATCGCCCACAACTCACTTGTGTTCTACTCGTGCAAATAACATCTACGCAATAACCTGGCTCAGATGCCACTGCTGGGGAACGCAGTAATTTCAAAAATATTCCTACGCACACGCAAGATCATGGTGATGCATAGCAATGAGAGGGGAGAGTGTCGTCCACGTACCCCTGTAGAACGTCAAGCGGAAGCGTTATGACAACGCGGTTGATGTAGTCGTACGTCTTCATGATTGACCGATCCTCAGTACCGAACGTACGGCACCTCCGCGTTCAGCACACGTTCAGCTCGGTGACGTCCCGCAAACTCACGATCGAGTAGAGCTTGGGGAAGAGTTTTGTCAGCACGACGGCGCAGTAACGATGTTGATGAAGCTACCGTTGCAGGGCTTCGCCTAAGCACCGCTATAGTATGACCGAGGTGGATTATGGTGGAGGGGGGCACCTCACACGGCTGGGAGAGATCAATGATCAACTTGTGTGTCTAGAGGTGCCCCCTGCCCCCGTATATAAAGGATCAAGGGGGAGGCCGGCCGGCCCTAGAGGGCGCGCCAGGAGGAGGAATCCTCCTCCTACTAGGAGTAGGATTCCCCTCTTTCCTACTCCTACTAGGAGGGGGAAAGGAAGGGGGAGAAGGAGAAGGAAACCCCCCCTCTCCTAGTCCAATTCGGGCCAGAGGGGGAGGGGGCATGCGGCCTGCCCTGGCCGGCCCCTCTCTCTCTCCATTAGGGCCCAATAAGGCCCATTAAATCCCCGGGGGGTTCCGGTAACCCCTCCGGCACTCCGGTAAAATCCCGATTTAACCCGAAACTCTTCCGATTTCCAAATGTAGGCTTCCAATATATCAATCTTTATGTCTTGACCATTTCAAGACTCCTCGTCATGTCCGTGATCATATCCGGGACTCTGAACTACCTTTGGTACATCAAAACATTTAAACTCATAATACCGATCGTCACAGAACTTTAAGTGTGCGGACCCTACGGGTTCGAGAACTATGTAGACATGACTGAGACATGTCTCCGGTCAATAACCAATAGCGGAACCTGGATGCTCGTATTGGTTCCTACATATTCTACGAAGATCTTTATCGGTCAAACCATATAACAATATACGTTGTTCCCTTTGTCATCGGTATGTTACTTGC
This sequence comes from Triticum dicoccoides, assembly GCF_002162155.2. Classification (NCBI taxonomy): domain Eukaryota; kingdom Viridiplantae; phylum Streptophyta; class Magnoliopsida; order Poales; family Poaceae; genus Triticum; species Triticum dicoccoides. Next base: position 518,168,005 of record NC_041390.1, on the reverse strand, counting down.
CCGAGATTCGATCGTCGGTATCCTAATACCTAGCTCAATCTCGTTACCGGCAAGTCTCTTTACTCGTTCCGTAATGCAACATCCCGCAACTAACTCATTACTCACATTGCTTGCAAGGCTTATAGTGATGTGCATTATCGAGAGGGCCTAGAGATACCTCTCAGACAATCGGAGTGACAAATCCTATTCTTGATCTATGCCAACTCCACGAACACCATCGGAGACACCTGTAGAGCACCTTTATAATCACCCAGTTACGTTGTGACATTTGGTAGCACACAAAGTGTTCCTCCGGTATTCGGGAGTTGCATAATCTCATAGTCATAGGAACATGTATAAGTCATGAAGAAAGCAATAGCAGTAAACTTAAACGATCAAGTGCTAAGCTAACGAAATGGGTCAAGTCAATCACATCATTCTCCTAATGATGTGAACCCGTTGATCAAATAAAAACTCATGTCTATGGCTAGGAAACTTAACCATCTTTGATCAATGAACTAGTCAAGTAGAGGCATACTAGTGACACTATGTTTGTCTATGTATTCACACATGTATTATGTTTCCGGTTAATACAATTCTAGCATGAATAATGAACATTTATCATGAAATAAGGAAATAAATAATAACTTTATTATTGCCTATAGGGCATATTTCCTTCAGTATCCCACTTGCACTAGAGTCAATAATCTAGATTACACAATAATGATTCTAACACCAATCGGGTCTTGGTGTTGATCATGTTTTGCTCGTGGAAGAGGCTTAGTCAGCGGGTCTGCAACATTCAGATCCGTATGTATCTTGCATATCTCTATGTCTCCCACCTGGACTTGATCCCGGAAGGAATTGAAGCGTCTCTTGATGTGCTTGGTTCTCTTGTGAAATCTGGATTCCTTTGCCAAGGCAATTGCACCAGTATTGTCACAAAAGATTTTCATTGGACCCGATGCACTAGGTATGACACCTAGATCGGATATGAACTCCTTCATCTGGACTCCTTCATTTGCTGCTTCCGAAGCAGCTATGTACTCCACTTCACACGTAGATCCCGCCACGACGCTTTGCTTAGAACTGCACCAACTGACAGCTCCACCATTTAATAAAGCAACGTATCCGGTTTGTGACTTAGAGTCATCTGGATCAGTGTCAAAGCTTGCATCGATGTAACCATTTACGATGAGCTCTTTGTCACCTCCATAAATGAGAAACATATCCTTAGTCCTTTTTAGGTATTTCAGGTTGTTCTTGACCGATGTCCAGTGATCCACTCCTGGATTACTTTGGTCCCTCCCTGCTAAACTAATAGCAAGGCACACATCAGGTCTGGTACACAACATTGCATATGTGATAGAGCCTATGGCTGAAGCATAGGGAACACTTGTCATTTTCCCTCTATCTTCTGTAGTGGTCGGGCATTGAGTCTTACTCAACTTCACACCTTGTAACTCAGGCAAGAACCCTTCCTTAGATAGATGGCTCGTGCTGTTGTTCCGTAAATTTTAATGCGTTCCTAGAGAAAGCTATGTTAAAAGATGATGGTAGCAATTACACGAACTGGGTCCGTAACTTGAGGATTATCCTCATTGCTGCACAGAAGAATTACGTCCTGGAAGCACCGCTAGGTGACAAACCCACTGCAGGAGCAACGCCAGATGTTATGAACACCTGGTAGAGCAAAGTTGATGACTACTCGATAGTTCAGTGTGCCATGCTTGACGGCTTAGAACCGGGACTTCAACAATGTTTTGAACGTCAAGGAGCATATGATATGTTCCAGGAGTTGAAGTTAATATTTCAAGAAAATGCCCGGATTGAGAGATATGATGTCTCCAATAAGTTCTACAGCAGCAAGATGGAGGAGAATAGTTCTGTCAGTGAACATATACTCAGAATGTCTGGGTACCACAACCACTTGACTCAACTGGGAGTTAATCTTCCTGATGATCATGTCATTGACAGAGTTCTTCAATCACTGCCACCAAGCTACAAGAGCTTCATGGTGAACTATAACATACAAGGCATGGATAAGACGATTCCCAAGCTCTTCGCAATGCTAAAGGCTGTGGAGGTAGAAATCAAGAAGAAGCATCAAGTGTTGATGGTCAACAAGACCACCAGTTTCAAGAAAAGGGGTAAAGGGAAGAAGGGGCACTTCAAAAATAATAGCAAGCTAGTTAGTGCTCAAGTGAAGAAACCCAAGTTTGGACCTAAGCCTGAGACTGAGTGCTTCTACTGCAAAGGAACTGGTCACTGGAAGCGGAACTGCCCCAAGTACTTGGCAGAGAAGAAGGATGGCAAAGTGAAAGGTATATTTGATATACATGTTATTGATGTGTACCTTACTAATGCTTGCAGTAGTGCCTGGGTATTTGATACTGGTTCAGTTGCTAACATTTGCAACTCGAAATAGGGGCTATGGATTAAGCGAAGATTGGCTAAGGACAAGGTGACGATGCGCGTGGGAAATGGTTCCAAAGTCGATGTAATCGTCGTCGACACACTACCTCTACATCTACCTTAGGGATTAGTTTTAGACCTGAATAATTGTTATTTGGTGCCAGCGTTGAGCATGAACATTATATCTAGATCTTGTTTAATGCGAGAAGGTTATTCATTTAAATCAGAGAATAATGGTTGTTCTATTTATATGAATAATATCTTTTATGGTCATGCACCCTTGATGAATGGTCTATTTTTACTAAATCTTGATAGTAGTGATACAGATGTTCATAGTATTGAAGCCAAAAGATGTAGAGTTGATAATGATAGCGCAACTTATTTGTGGCACTGCCGTTTAGGTCATATTGGTGTAAAGAGCATGAAGAAACTCCATTCTGATGGACTTCTGGAATCACTTGATTATAAATCACTTGGTACTTGCGAACCATGCCTCATGGGCAAGATGACTAAAACTCCGTTCTGCGGAACAATGGAGCGAGCAACAGAGTTAATGGAAATCATACATACTGATGTATGTGGTCCAATGAACATTGAAGCTCGTGGCGGATATCGTTATTTTCTCACCTTCACAGACGATTTAAGCAGATATGGGTATATCTACTTAATGAAACATAAGTCTGAAACATTTGAAAAGTTCAAAGAATTCCAGAGTGAAGTGGAAAATCATCGTAACAAGAAAATCAAGTTTCTACGATCTGATCGTGGAGGTGAATATTTGAGTTATGAGTTTGGACTTCATTTGAAACAATGCGGAATAGTTTCGCAACTTGCGCCACCTGGAACACCACAGCGTAATGGTGTGTCCAAATGTCGTAATTGTACTTTACTGGATATGGTGCGATCTATGATGTCTCTCACTGATTTACCGCTATCGTTTTGGGGTTACGCTTTAGAGACAACTGCATTCATGTTAAATAGGGCACCATCTAAATCTATTGAGACGACACCTTATGAACGGTGGTTTGGCAAGAAACCCAAGTTGTCGTTTCTTAAAGTTTGGGGCTGCGATGCTTATGTGAAAAAGCTTCAACCTGATAAGCTCGAACCCAAATCGGAGAAAGGTGTCTTCATAGGATACCCAAAGGAGACTGTTGGGTACACCTTCTATCACAGATCCAAAGGCAAGACATTCGTTGCTAAGAATGGATCCTTTCTAGAGAAGGAGTTTCTCTCGAAAGAAGTGAGTGGGAGGAAGGTAGAACTTGACGAGGTAATTGTACCTTCTCCCTTATTGGAAAGTAGTTCATCACTGAAATCAGTTCCAGTGATTCCTACACCAGTATGTGAGGAAGCTAATGATGATGATCATGAAACTTCTAACCAAGTTACTACCGAACCTCGTAGGTCAACCAGAGTAAGATCCGCACCAGAGTGGTACAGTAATCATGTTCTGGAAGTCATGTTACTTGACCATGATGAACCTATGAATTATGAGGAAGCGATGAGGATCCCAGATTCCGCAAAATGGCTTGACGCCATGAAATCTGAGATGGGATCCATGTATGAGAACAAAGTGTGGACTTTGGTTGACTTGCCTGATGATCGGCAGGCCATAGAGAATAAATGGATCTTCAAGAAGAAGACTGACACTGACGGTAATGTTACTGTCTACAAAGCTCGACTTGTTGCAAAAGGTTTTCGACAAGTTCAAGGAGTTGACTACGATGAGACCTTCTCACCCGCAGCGATGCTTAAGTCTGTCCGAATCATGTTAGCAATTACCGCATTTTATGATTATGAAATTTGGCAAATGGATGTCAAAACTGCATTCCTTAATGGATACCTTAAAGAAGAGTTGTATATGATGCAACCAGAAGGTTTTGTCGATCCAAAATGTGCTAACAAAGTGTGCAAGCTCCAGCGATCCATTTATGGACTGGTGCAAGCCTCTCGGAGTTGGAATATATGCTTTGATAGTGTGATCAAAGCATATGGTTTTATACAGATTTTTGGAGAAGCCTGTATTTACAAGAAAGTGAGTGGGAGCTCCGTAGCATTTCTGATCTTATATGTAGATGACATATTGTTGATCGGAAATGATAATGAATTTTTGAATAGCATAAAAGGATACATGAATAAGAATTTTTCAATGAAAGACCTCGGTGAAGCATCTTATATATTGGGCATCAAGATCTCTAGAGATAGATCAAGACGCTTAATTGGACTTTCACAAAGCACATACCTTGATAAAGTTTTGAAGAAGTTCAAAATGGATCAAGCAAAGAAAGGGTTCTTGCCTGTATTACAAGGTGTGAAGTTGAGTCAGACTCAATGCCCGACCACTTCAGAAGATAGAGAGAAAATGAAAGGTGTTCCCTATGCTTCAGCCATAGGCTCTATCATGTATGCAATGTTGTGTACCAGACCTGATGTGTGCCTTGCTATAAGTTTACCAGGGAGGTACCAAAGTAATCCAGGAGTGGATCACTGGACAACGGTCAAGAACATCCTGAAATACCTGAAAAGGACTAAGGATATGTTTCCCGTATATGGAGATGACAAAGAGCTTGTCGTAAATGGTTACGTCGATGCAAGCTTTGACACTGTTCTAGATGACTCTAAGTCACAAACCGGATACGTGTTTTATTAAATGGTGGAGCTGTCAGTTGGTGCAGTTCTAAGCAAAGCATCGTGGCGGGATCTACATGTGAAGCAGAATACATAGCTGCTTCAGAAGAATCAAATGAAGGAGTCTGGATGAAGGAGTTCATATCCGATCTAGGTGTCGTACCTAGTGCATCGGGTCCAATGAAAATCTTTTGTGACAATACTGGTGCAATTGCCTTGGCAAAGGAATCCAGATTTCACAAGAGAGCCAAGCACATCAAGAGACGCTTCAATTTCATCCACGATCAAGTCAAGGAGGGAGACATAGAGATTTGCAAGATACATACAGATCTGAATGTTGCAGACCCGTTGACTAAGCCTCTCTCACGAGCAAAACTTGATCAGCACCAAGACTCCATGTGTGTTAGAATCATTACAATGTAATCTAGATTATTGACTCTAGTGTAAGTGGGAGACTGAAGGAAATATGCCCTAGAGGGAATAATAAAGTTGTTATTTATATTTCCTTATATCATGATAAATGGTTATTATTCATGCTAGAATTGTATTAACCGAAAACTTAGTACAGGTGTGAATACATAGACAAACAAAGTGTCACTAGTTTGCCTCTACTTGACTAGCCTATTGAATCAATGATGGTTATGTTTCCTAACCATAGACATGAGTTGTCAATTGATTAACGGGATCACATCATTAGAGAATGATGTGATTGACTTGACCCATCTGTTAGCTTAGCACGATGATCATTTAGTTTGTTGCTTTTGCTTTCTCCATAACTATACATGTTCCTATGACTATGAGATCATACAACTCCCGAATACCGGAGGAACACTTTGTGTGCTACCAAACGTCACAACGTAACTGGGTGATTATAAAGGTGCTCTATAGGTGTCTCCGATGGTGTTTTTTGAGTCGGCATGGATCGAGATTAGGATTTGTCACTCCAATTGTCGGAGAGGTATCTCTGGGCCCTCTCGGTAATGCACATCACTATAAGCCTTGCAAGCAATGTGACTAATGAGTTAGTTACGGGATGTTGCATTACATAACGAGTAAAGAGACTTGACGGTAATGAGATTGAACTAGGTATTGAGATACCGACGATCGAATCTCGGGCAAGTAACATACCGATGACAAAGGGAACAACCTATACCGTTATGCAGTTTGACCGATAAAGATCTTCGTAGAATATGTAGGAACCAATATGAGAATCCAGGTTCCGCTATTGGTTATTGACCGGAGATGAGTCTTGGTCATGTCTACATAGTTCTCGAACCCGTAGGGTCCGCACGCTTAACATTCGGTGACGATCGGTATTACGAGTTTATGTGTTTTGATGTACCGAAGGTAGTTCGGAATCCCGGATTTGATCACGGACATGACGAGGAGTCTAGAAATGGCCGAGACGTAAAGATCGATATATTGGAAGCCTATATTTGGACATCGGAATGGTTCCGAGTGGTTCGGTCATTTTTCCGGAGTACCGGGAGGTTACCGGAACCCCCGGGGAGTATATGGGCCTTATTGGGCCTTAGTGGAATAGAGGAGAGGGAAGGGAAAAGAGGGAGGCACACCGCCCAAGCCCAATCCGAATTGGGAGGGGGTCGGGCCCCCTTTCCTTCCTCCCTCTCTCCTCGTTCCTTCCTCTCCTACTCCTACTTGGAAGGGCTCCTACTTCTACTAGGAAAAGGGGGGTTCGCGGGACGTCACCGAGCTGAACGTGTGCAGATCGCGGAGGTGCCGTACGTTCGGTACTAGTGATCGGTCAATCGTGAAGACGTACGACTACATCAACCGCGTTGTTAGAACGCTTCCGCTTATGGTCTACGAGGGTACATGGACGACACTCTTCCCTCTCGTTGCTATGCATCATGATGATCTTGCGTGTGCATAGGAAATTTTTGAAATTATTGCCTTCCCCAACACCCACCCGCACCATCCTCCTCCTTTCCCGCCCCACATGCCCAGACCTATGGTGCGACACCTTCCACCGAAATCACTTCCCCCCTCCTCCAATTAAGCGCCGCCCACAGCCATTTTGCACGTAGTATACCGTGGAGCTCAGTAGCATGCGGCCGCACGAGCGCACGTGGTCGCTATGGCTGCCATGCGTGTCGACCGCCAGATCTTGGAGGAGCACCTCGTCTTCAAGGCCACCGTCGACGCCGCCACGCGGTTGTCTACTTTAAAATACAGTTCGTGTTGTTTTCTCGAGGCCACTGCCAGTGCCATCTAGTGATTTGTCCTCTGTGATGTTAATATGCAATCTGATGTTTAGTTAACAGTTTGGTCCTCTGGAATGTAATGTTCAGTTAACACTTAGGTCCAACAATTGCTACATTTCGTAGTACTGTTCTCAAGAATTCTTTGTTTTGTTAACTATCTTATCTTCTAGTACATGTTTCTATTCTGCAATGTCGTGCTCAGTTAACTATTTTGGTTCATTTGGTCTATTGTCCATTTAACTGTTTGGTTTAGTTCTGCAATTTGATTTTCATTTGCTGTGGGTACAATTTTGTATTGTTATGCATGTGACACCAATCGAATTTGGTTGTGCTCACTTCTACTGATAGTATGGCAACTCTCAGTTATCCTGGTCAAGATCTTCCTTATGTGTGTTGCAGGGAAACAATGGGAGACACTGCGGTTCACCATCAAGGTTTGTTCAAGCAGGGTCCTTTGGCTAATAGCACATTATTGTGCAGTTGTAGGAATCATTCTAATATTTAGGTTTCTTAGAATTTGGTCTTGCACATGTAGGTCCTGCTGTCAGAGGCTTAGACCCACCGTTCGACCCATTTTGCATATGGGGAAATGAGATGTCCATGAATATCAGTCAAGTCAAGAAACTCAGAAAGATTGTTAGGATGAAGAAACCTGCGATGAATAACAGCAAGATCTTTTTTTGCACAATGAAGAAGACATCGGTCAACTATAGGATGGTACCAACTCTTTTACCATGTTTTTACCCCTTGCACCATTTCAAAATTTACAACAACGATTTATGCATAGCTTTGTTTTCAGTACTTTTCAAAGCAGTTCACCGATAATTACCTCTCAAACCACCTGCATGGTCAAGAGGCGAGGAAGGTATTCATTCAACACCCACGGTACAATATTGAAGTCTTGTTGAAGAGGACAAAGGTTGGGCGGGCAATTATCCATAGCCACTGGCCTAAAGTTGCAAGGACATTCAACATCACTGAAGGATCAATATTTTCCTTCCGCTTCTGCAGTTTCCCAGATGAGATTCATCTCTCTATTTACCGTGTATGATGCTACTTTCCAAAGGTTTTTGATGTTGCATGTGAAATTTGGTGTTGTTGTGTAATGGCGTAACTGAGTGCCGAAGCTATCTAATGTAATTCGATTATGAAATCCTAGTTGCTTTTATACAGATATGAAATATCTGGCGTGTTTTATAAGAAATATCAATTTGATTAGTACATGGATTATCAATAATAGGCTAATTACCCTTATTATTGGGGTTTTCTATTGCAGACGGTTACTCAGACAGCACCGTGGGCGATGAACTCAAACAACACGCAGGGTTTCTAGAAAGTAGGCGTGTTCGATCAATTAACAATCACATACGGCTCCCGGCAACGAACTATTTGTGTTAGGCCACCTTGCACAAACGTTTCCACACAAAGAACTGTGTATGATATACATACCTATGGAAATGTTTTTCTAGGATTCACCGTGTGGGATGTACATACCTACAGAAATGATTTTCTGGGATTCACCGTGTGGGATGTACATACCTACGGAAATGATTTTCTGGGATTCACCATGTCGGATGTACATACCTATGGAAATGATTGGGTTTCGATGCCTCGCCCGATTGCACACGAGCTCATTTCGTGTCCTAGGAGGGCCTATCCCCGACGGTTTCTGGGTTGTGTGGGAAGGACCCTCCTATCACCCACACTCACTTGGCGACGGTTCCAAATGTCGTCGCGGAAAGGGGTTAAAACTCGTTTGTATAGCACCGACACGTACACGGACGGGGCCCGTAACTTGAGGATTATCCCCATTGCTACACATAAGAATTACGTCCTAGAAGCACCGCTTGGTGCAAGACCCGCTGCAGGAGCAATTCTGGTAGTTATGAACGTCTGGTAGACTAAAGCTGATGACTACTCGATACTTCAGTGTGCCATCCTTTACGTCTTAAAATCGGGACTTCAAAGATATTTTTGAATGTCATGGAGCATATGAGATGTTCCAGGAGTTGAATTTAATATTTTAGGCAAATGCCCGAGTTGAGAGATATGAAGTCTCCAACAAGTGCTACAGCCGCAAAATGGAGGAGAATAGTTCTGTCAGTGAACACATACTCAGAATGTCTGCGTACCATAACCACTTGACTCAGCTGGGAGTCAATCTTCCTGATGATAGTGTCATTCATAGAGTTCTTTAATCACTACCACCAAGCTTTAAAGGCTTCATGCTGAACTATAATATGCAAGGGATGGTGAAAGTGCGTTATATCGACTAGAGGGGGTGAATAAGCGATTTTTATGAAATTCTTCACTGAGGAATTTGCCGGTGAGGAAATTCCTTAGCGAAGAACTACTAGCAGCGGAATAAGTACTCAAAAGTAAACATAACAGAATACAAGCATAGTCATCATGATGAAATGAAGACAGGCATAGAGTACAGGAAGCGTAAGCACAGGATAACACAGGATGAAGACAAACAGACTGAAGAAATTGAACTGAGGAAATTGAGAAAGTCTTCAGTCAAAGTCTTCAAACACAGATATGAGAAAACACACAACACAGTTATGAGGAAATGAACGAGTTGAGGGAATAGAACCAGTAAGCTTGGTGAAGACAATGATTTGGTAGACCAGTTCCAACTGTGTCTCAGTTGTACGTCTGGTTGGAGCGGCTGAGTATTTAAACTCGAGGACACACAGTCCCGGACACCCAGTCCTGAACACGTAGCTCAGGACACCCAGTCCTCACCGTATTCTCCTTGAACTAAGGTCACAGAGACCTCGTCCAATCACTTGTGGTAAGTCTTCAGGTGACTTCCGAACCTTCACAAACTTGGTCACTCGGCGATCCACAATTCCTCTTGGATGCTCTAGACCATGACGCCTAACCGTCTGGAAGAAGCACAGTCTTCAAAGGTAACAAGCGTCGGATCCATGCAGGATCAATCTCTTCAGTGATGCTCAATCACTTGGGGTTTGTAGGTGTTTGGGTTTGAGTTTTTCCTCACTTGATGATTTTCGCTCAAAGTCCTCGGAGGAAGGGTTGCTCTCAAATGACAAGTGTCAGTTTCTCTCGGAGCAGCCAACCAGCTAGTGGTTGTAGGGGGCGGCTATTTATAGCCTAGGGAGCAGCCTGACATGATAAGACATAAATGCCCTTCAATGATATGACCGTTAGATGGATAGATATTTTGGGACAGCTGGCGCATAGCATAGCAACGGTCGGAATTTGGAGTAGCAAAATCCTCAGGGTTATCATGTTCCTCACTGTGTAGGAAATCCGCACTGGCGAATTCCTAACTCCTCAGTCAGAACAAATTCCTCAGAGACCAGAAGAACTTCGTCTCTGTCGCTGAAGAATATGACTGGACTGTATGAGATTTCCAATGGCTTCACTTGAAGGGATTGGTAGGTGTAGGATTTTGAGTTGAGCATCACATGGAAATTTTTCCTTAGTATTTCCTCGACCCCCTTTAACAGTACGGTGTCTCCTATGACTCAAGAAAGAGAAAATGAAACTACGAAAACAAAAGTCTTCACGCTTCATGTTCCTCGAATGAATACCAAGTCTTTAAGGTCACACCAATTTCTTCACTTTCAAAGTCTTTAGAAAGTCTTCAGAGATTCAAAGTCTTCAGTCGAAGAACTTCATTTTTAGGGGTCGACTTTCTCTGTAAAGATCAAACTCCTCATTGACTTATAGACCTGTGTACACTCACAAACGCATTAGTCCCTTAACCTATAAGTCTTCAATACACCAAAATCACTAAGGGGCACTAGATGCACTTACATATGGAAAAGACAATTCCGAGCTCTTCGCGATGCTAAAGGCTGCGGAGGTAGAAATCAAGAAGGAGCATCAAGTGTTGGTGGTTAACAAGACCACTAGTTCCAAGAAAAAGGGCAAAGGGAAAAGGGGAACTTCAAGAAGAATAGCAAGCAAGTTTCTGCTCAAGGGAAGAAGCCCAAGTGTGGACCTAAGCCTGAAACTGAGTGCTTCTACTGCAAAGGGACTAGTCACTGGAAGCGAAACTGCCCCAAGTATTTGGCGGATAAGAAGGATGGCAAAGTGAAAGGTATATTTGATATACATGTTATTCATGTGTACCTTACTAATGCTCGTAGTAGCGCCTGGGTATTTGATATTGGTTCTGTTGCTCAAATTTGCAACTTGAAACAAGGGCTACGGATTAAACGAAGATTGGCTAAGGACGAGGTGACGATGCACGTCAGAAATGGTTCCAAGGTCGATGTGATCGTCGTCGGCACGCTACCTCTACATCTACCGTCGGGATTAGTTTTAGACCTGAATAATTGTTATTTGGTGCCAGCGTTGAGCATGAACATTACATCTGGATCTTGTTCGATGCGAGACGGTTATTCATTTAAATTAGAGAATAATGGTTGTTCTATTTATATGAGTAATATCTTTTATGCTCATGCACCCTTGATGAGAGGTCTATTTCTGTTGAATCTCGATTGTAGTGATACCCATATTCATAATATTGAAGCCAAAAGATGCAAAGTTAATAATGATAGTGCAACTTATTTGTGAAACTATCGTTTAGGTCATATTGGTGTAAAGCGCATGAAGAAACTCCATGCTGATGGACTTTTGGAATCACTTGATTATGAATCACTTGATGCTTGCGATCCATGCCTCATGGGCAAGATTACTAAGACTCCGTTCTCCGGAACAATGGAGCGAGCCACTGACTTATTGGAAATAATACATACTGATGTATGCGGTCTGATGAGTGTTGAGGCTCGCGGCGGGTATCGTTATTTTCTGACCTTCACAGATGATTTGAGCAGATATGGGTATATCTACTTAATGAAACATAAGTCTAAAACATTTGAAAAGTTCAAAGAATTTCAGAGTGAAGTGGAAAATCATCGTAAAAAGAAAATAAAGTTTCTACGATCTAATTGTGGAGGTGAACATTTGAGTTATGAGTTTGGTCTTCATTTGAAACAATGTGGAATAGTTTCTCAACTCATGCCACCTGGAACACCACAGCGTAATTGTGTGTCCAAACATCCTAACCATACTTTATTAGATATGGTGCGATCTATGATGTCTCTTACCGATTTACCACTATCATTTTGGGCTTATGCTTTAGAGACAGTTGCATTCACGTTAAATAGGGCACCATCTAAATCCGTTGAGACGAGACCATATGAAAACTGTGGTTTAGCAAGAAACCTAAGCTGTCGTTTATTAAAGTTTGGGGTTGTGATGCTTATGTGAAAAAGCTTCAACCTGATAAGCTCGAACCCAAATCAGAGACATGTGTCTTCATAGGATAACCAAAGGAAACTATTGGGTACACCTTCTATCACAGATCCTAAGGCAAGATATTCGTTGCTAAGAATGGATCCTTTCTAGAGAAGGAGTTTCTCTCGAAAGAAGTGAGTGGGAGGAAAGTAGAACTTGATGAGGTAATTGTACCTTCTCCCGAATTGGAAAGTAGTTCATCATAGAAATCGGTTCCAGTGATTCCTACACCAATTAGTGAGGAAGCTAATGATGTTGATCATGAAACTTCAGATCAAGTGACTATCGAACCTCGTAGGTCAACCAGAGTACGGTCCGCACCAGAGTGGTACGGTAATCCTGTTCTGGAGGTCATGTTACTTGACCATGATGAACCTACGAACTATGAGGAAGCGATGATGAGCTCAGATTTCGCGAAATGGCTTGAGGACATGAAATCTGAGATGGGATCCATGTATGAGAACAAAGTGTGGACTTTGGTTGACTTGCCCAATGATCGGCAAGCCATAGAATAAATGGATCTTCAAGAAGAAGACTGACGCTGACGGTAATGTTACTATCTACAAAGCTCGACTTGTTGCTAAAGGTTTTCGACAAGTTCAAGGAGTTGACTACAATGAGACCTTCTCACCCGTAGCGATGCTTAAGTCTGTCCGAATCATGTTAGCAATTGCCGCATTTTATGATTATGAAATTTGGCAAATGGATGTCAAAACTGCATTCCTTAATGGATTTCTTAAATAAGAGTTGTATATGATGCAACCAGAAGGTTTTGTCAATCCTAAAGGTAGTAACAAGGTGTGCAAGCTCCAGTGATCCATTTATGAACCGGTGCAAGCCTCTCGAGTTGGAACATACGCTTTGATAGTGTGATCAAAGCATATGGTTTTATACAAACTTTTGGAGAAGTCTATATTTACAATAAAGTGAGTGGGAGCTCGGTAGCATTTCTAATATTATATGTGGATGACATATTGTTGATTGGAAATAATACAAAATTTTTGGATAGCATAAAAGGATACTTGAATAAGAATTTTTCAATGAAAGACCTCGGTGAAGCTGCTTATATATTGGGCATCAAGATCTATAGAGATAGATCAAGACGCTTAATTGGACTTTCAGAAAGCACATACCTTGATAAAGTTTTGAAGAAGTTCAAAATGGATTAGTCACAGAAAGGGTTCTTTCCTATGTTAAAAGGTGTAAAGTTGAGTCAGACTCAATGCCCGACCACTGCAGAAGATAGAGAGCAAATGAAAGTCATTCCCTATGCCTCTGCCATAGGTTCTATCATGTATGCAATGTTGTCTACCAGACGTGATGTGTGCCTTGCTATAAGTTTAACATGGAGGTACCAAAGTAATCCAGGAGTGGATCACTGGACAGGGGTCAAGAACATCTTGAAATACCTAAAAAGGACAAAGGATATGTTTCTCGTTTATGGAGGTGACAAAGAGCTTGTCGTAAATGGTTACGTCGATGCAAAGCTTTGACACTAATCTGGATGACTCTAAGTCACAAACTGGATATGTATTTATATTGAATGGTGGAGTTGTAAGTTGGTGCAGTTCCAAGCAGAGCATCGTGGCGGGATCTACATGTGAAGAGGAGTACATAGCTACTTCGGAAGCAGCAAATGAAGGAGTCTGGATGAAGGAGTTCATATTGATCTAGGTGTAATACCTAGTGCATCAGTTCCAATGAAAATCTTTTGTGACAATAGTAGAGCAATTGCCTTGGCGAAGGAATCTAGATTTCACAAGAGAACCAAACACATCAAGAGACGCTTCAATTCCATCCGTGATCAAGTCAAGGAGGGAGATATAGAGATTTGCAAAATACATACGGATCCGAATGTTGCAGACCCGTTGACTAAGCCGCTTTCACGAGCAAAACATGATCAGCACCAAGACTCCATGGGTGTTAGAATCATTGCTATGTAATCTAGATTATTGACTCTAGTGCAAGTGGGAGACTGAAGGAAATATGCTCTAGAGGCAATAATAAAATTGTTATTTATATTTCCTTATATCATGATAAATGTGTATTATTCGTGCTAGAATTGTATTAACCGGAAACTTAGTACATGTGTGAATACATAGACAAAACAGAGTGTCCCTAGTATGCCTCTACTTGACTAGCTCGTTAATCAAACATGGTTATGTGGCGACCCGACCCGAATGGATCAAGTGCTCTGTGCTCAGGTGTCATCCCTGGATCAGTAATGCTGACACCACACAGTACATCGAAGGATTTATAGCAGAGTGGCAATCACACACTTATTACATCGTTGTCTCAAAGAGAACTTATTACAATAGATATGGCTTAAGGCCATCTAATAACGATAACAGCGGAAGACTCGGAAGATAAATGGGTCCATCAACTCCAACGGCATCACTTAGTATAGGGCCACGACCTAAAACACCTTACTCGTCGTCTGAAAAGTCTGCAACATGAGAAGTTGCAGCCCGAAAACGGGTCAGCACATGGAATATGCTGGCAATGTAACACATAGAGAGTAATGGAATGAAACAGCTATACTATATGCATATATGGCTGGTGGAAAGCTCTATGGTTACAGTTTTGCGTAAAGCCAGTTTTTCCCTACTACAAAGGAATAAATTTATTTAACTATCATGGTGGTTGTTAAACATCGAGAATGGTTGACAGCATTCCGATCCCAATTAAGTGAACAATTAAAACCCAATAACATTAATTAGAAGTAACATGATGAGATTCACAAAATATTCAAGTACTAGATACTCAAGTTGTCCATAACCGGGGACACGGCTAATCATGATTAGTTTGTACACTCTGCAGAGGTTTGCGCACTTTTCCCCACAAGACTCGATCGCCTCCGTTTGGTTTCTCGCACTACATGGTGTTTGAGAAGACGGATGACCGAGACACAGTCTTTCAGAAGCACTAGCACCTTACATGTGGGTAGACCGGTACACCTACTTTCCCCTACATCTGCTAGTCTACCCGTAAGAGTTCGCACGACTTAGTCAACTATGCCAGAGCCCATAATGGCTTGTGGCTACACACGGAAGTTTCTAGCATGAAAGATCTTATGATCCCTTTCAGCCTGGGTGGCGGTCCAAAATAAAACAGGCAAGTCCTGATAGACATCAAGTGCCTCAATCCATCCAGATGTGTGTTTAAGTTTCCACCTTAGATAAACCATTAAATTTATCAACTCACATCTGTCATGGATATCACTCACCCAATCCACATCTACTAGCATAGCATGGCATAATAAGCAAACATAGAAGTAACTCCCAAAGGTTTCATAAGAATACAAGTGATAGGTACTACCTCATCTACTTCCCATCCCACGGTTTAATTAGATCCTAATCATGCAATGTGAGAGGATTGATCTAATGCAATAAAACATGGGTTGTAGAAAAGGTATGATCAAAGTGTTACTTGCCTTGCTGATGATCCGCGAGACCTAGGGTTTCGAAGTAACAAGCGGCGCAATCCGGGTGATCTATCGCAGACAAACAACAAGCACACAATAAGTACTCATCTAATGCATAGGTAAAACTCGAACAAGAGAACGAACCAGAAAGTTCAACTTAAGAACTCCGGTTGCAAAGAAAGAAAGAACCAAACAGACGACGGAAAAACAAACGGCGGAAGAAAACAACTCGGTTCTAGCAAATTGGAACTAGGTCAAATTTTACCAGGGCAAAACTTGTTTAAGTTGATTAGTCGGAATGGCGGTTTCGAAACGAAACTCCAGGCGCTTGAATCACCTGATTCCGATAAACGAGCGAGAAGAAAGACTAGAACGAAGATCGGATCTGAGATCACGATCGCGGAATAAATCCGACGAGAAGAAAGAGACGAACGGTTAAACGAATGGGCGTCGTTAACCGGGGAATAATCGGTGATCACATTCGTTGAGACGAACGGTCCGAAAGAAGAACGAAAACCGATCTAGGGTTTTTGGAAAAGAAACCAAAAAAGAAACGGAAAACCGATCTAGGGTTTCGGAAGAAAACCGAAACATAAACCGGAAGAAAAAGAAAAGAATCGGAGAGAAAACGGAATGGTTCCTTTAAGAAAACCGGACCGGGGAAGAAAAAGAGGCGCGGCGCGGGGCTACCTCCGGCGAGGCGGGCTCCGGGCGGCGGCGGCTAAGGGCGGCGGCGGCGGCTTAGGCGCGGGGCGGCGGGTGAGGGGCGCGGGGTGGGGCTGTGCGCTGCTGCTTGCTGCGGCTTAGGAGGAGAGGGGCTTGGGGTTTTGATTTGATGTTTTGGAGGGGGGGTGTTGGTATTTATATAGGTGAGGGGAGGGGGTTTCTTGGGGTAGGGGACAAGAAATAGAGTAGGAATAGGAAAGAAAAAGAGGAAATGGAGTAGGACTAAAGTCCTACTAGGACTCCAAAAGGGGCGGCGCGGCGGCCTCCTGGCGCCTGGCGCGCGCGGCGCGGGCGATGGCCTTGCCGGCCGGCTGCTGGCTGGGCCTTGGCCCAGGGCGCTGCAAGATTTTTTTTTAAATCGGTTTCGCACGCAGAAAAACACAGAAAAGAAAATCTAAACGAGCTCCAAAACTCCTAAAGTAAATTTTCCCCGACTCCTAAAAATGAGTCGAACAAAATGAACTTTTCTCCGGGCCTAAAATGCAATTTTTGAAACACGCATTTTTCCCTATCCAAATAAAAAGCAAATAAAACTCCGGCAAAACCAAAATTTGATTTATTCATTAAATCTTCATTTTTCCTAAATTTGGGAAAGTCATATTATTCCCTCTCTCGTTATTTTTGATATTGGAAAAATAATTGAAGATGAAATAAAATAAATCAAATGATCCTATTTTCAAAATTTGAGAAAACTCAAATATGAAAATAACGAAATCTCCAACTCTCTCCAAGGGTCCTTGAGTTGCGTGAAATTTCTAGGATCGGGCAAAATGCAAGAAAATATGACATGCATGATGATCTAATGTATAACATTCCAAATTGAAAATTTGGGATGTTACAAACCTACCCCCCTTAAGATGAATCTCGCCCTCGAGATTCGGGTTGGCTAGAAAATAGGTGAGGGTGGTCCTTGAGCAAATCTTCTTCTCTCTCCCAGGTGGCTTCATCCTCAGAGTGGTGGTTCCACTGAACTTTGCAAAACTTGATAACCTTGCTGCGAGTAACTCTGCTGGCATAATCGAGAATCTTGACTGGCTTCTCCTCATATGTCAAGTCATCCTCCAACTGAATCGCTTCAAGCGGTACTGTATCTCTTAGCGGTACCTCCGCCATCTCGGCGTGACATTTCTTCAGCTAAGAAACATGGAATACATCATGAACTCCTGACAGCTCCTCTGGTAATTCCAACTTATAAGCGACTTCTCCCATTCGTTGCAAGATCTTGTACGGTCCAACGAAACGCGGTGCTAACTTTCCCTTAACTCCAAAGCGCTTAACTCCTCGAAGTGGGGATACTCGGAGATAAACTCTGTCTCCGGTTTCGTAGACTGTCTCCTTGCGTTTAGAATCTGCGTAGCTCTTCTGCCTGGACTGGGCTACCTTGAGCCTATCGCGAATCAACTTAACTTTCTGTTCAGACTCCTTAATCAAATCTGGTCCAAAGAATTGACGGTCTCCAACTTCGTCCCATGACAACGGTGTCCTGCACCTCCTTCCGTATAAAGCTTCGAAAGGTGCCATCTTCAAACTGGTTTGGTAACTGTTGTTATAAGAAAACTCCGCATATGGCAAGTTATTGTCCCAACTAGATCCATAATCTAGTGCACAAGCTCTCAGCATATCCTCCAAAATCTGATTGACTCTCTTGGTATGTCCATCTGTCTGCGGATGAAAAGATGTGCTGAACTCTAGTCTGGTTCCTAAAGTTTCATGCAACTGATTCCAAAACTTTGAGGTAAATTGGGTTCCTCTATCAGATACGATACTCCTCGGAACTCCATGCAAACAAATGATCCTAGTCATGTATATCTTCGCCAACTTAGCACTGGTGTAAGTGGTCTTAACTGGGATAAAATGTGCTACCTTTGTCAAACGATCAACTACTACCCATATCGAGTCATAGCCTGCTTTCGTCCTGGGTAGTCTCGTGATAAAATCCATGCCTATCTTACCCCACTTCCATTCGGGTATCGGAAATGGTTGTAACAATCCTGCTGGCTTCTGATGCTCTTCCTTTACTCTCTGACATATGTCACAAACTGCTACATATCCTGCAATATCCTTCTTCATTCCGGTCCACCAGAATGTTTCCTTCAAATCGAAATACATCTTGGTATTCCCTGGGTGAATCGAATACGGTGAATCGTGTGCCTCTTGCAAAATCAACTTCCTGATCTCCGGGTCATTTGGCACATAAACACGGTCCTCAAACCATAGGGTATCATGCTCATCCTCACGAAATCCCTTCGCTTTTCCTTCACTCAATTTCTCTTTTATAGCAGCAATCTCCTTGTCAGATTTCTGAGCTTCTCTGATCTTATCCATCAATGTTGACTGAATCTCCAATGCTGCTACATAGCCTCTCGGAACTATTTCCAAACATAGCTCACGAAGGTTTTCTGCTAACTCCTTGGGTATTTTCCCCGTCATTAGAGTTTTGACATGGCTCTTACGGCTCCATGCGTCAGCTACTACATTAGCTTTTCCGGGATGGTAATGCAATCTCATGTCATAATCCTTGATGAGCTCCAACCATCTCCTTTGTTTGAGGTTCAACTCCTTCTGCGTGAAAATGTACTTCAAACTCTTGTGATCCGTGTACACCTCACAATGATTTCCAATGAGAAATGTCTCCATGTTTTCAATGCATGCACTACGGCTGCTAACTCCAAATCATGCGTGGCATAATTCAACTCATGAGGCTTCAGTTGTCGTGAAGCATACGAAACAACTCTCCCTTCCTGCATAAGCACTGCTCCAAGTCCTCGACATGAAGCGTCGCAATACACCTCATAATCCTTGGTCTGATCTGGCAAAATCAATACTGGTGAGGTGACCAAACGTTTCTTCAACTCCTGGAAACTAGCCTCACACTCCTCAGTCCAATTGAACTTAGTATCCTTCTTCAACAACTTCGTCATAGGCTTCGCAATCTTTGAGAAATTCTCAATAAACCTCCGGTAGTATCCTGCGAGTCCAAGAAAACTCTGGATCTCTCCAACTGTTGTGGGTGCTTCCCATTCGGTTACGGTCTCAACCTTTGTGGGGTCAACTGCTATACCCTCTCCCGATATAACGTGTCCGAGGAATCCAACTTCCTTTAACCAAAACTCGCATTTGCTGAATTTGGCATATAACTGATGTTCCCTTAGTTTCTCCAAAACCAAATGCAAATGTTCCTTATGCTCCTCTTCATTCTTTGAATAAACCAGGATGTCATCAATGAACACTACGGCGAACTTATCCAAAAACTCCATAAACACTTTGTTCATCAGGTTCATAAAATAGGCAGGTGCGTTAGTCAATCCAAATGACATAACGGTATACTCATACAGTCCATATCTTGTGGTGAATGCTGTCTTAGGTATGTCCTGCTCTCGAATCTTCAATTGATGGTACCCTGATCGCAAATCGATCTTGGAAAACACTTTAGCTCCTTGCAACCGATCAAACAGATTGTTGATCATTGGCAGTGGGTACTTGTTCTTGATGGTTACTTCATTCAATCCCCGATAATCTACAACCATCCTTAATGATCCATCCTTCTTTTCCACTAGAAGTACGGGTGATCCCCAAGGCAAAGAACTTGGGCGAATGTAACCTTTATCCAATAACTCCTAAATCTGATTCTTAATTTCCACCAAATCCTTTGCTGGCATCCAGTACGGTCGCTTTGATATTGGGCCTGTACCTGGCAATAACTCAATCAAAAACTCAATGTTTCTATCCGGTGGCATGCCTGGTAATTCCTCAGGAAATACATCAGGAAAATCCTTCACCACTGGTACTTCCTCTTGCACAACTCCTGTTAAGCAGTTTACTTGTGTCCTATTTGGCACATGCCGGGATACATACTTGATCCTTCTTCCTTCTGGTGTGGTAAGCAAAATTGTCTTACTGGCGCAATCGATGTTTCCTCCATACATCGACAGCCAATCCATACCAAGAATCACATCTAGACCTTGAGATTCCAGAATAATTAAATCTGTTGGGAAAACATGCCTTCCTATTCTTAATGGTACTTGGAAACATCCTTGTCTGGCCATGTACTCTGCTCCTGGCGAGCTTACTAGCATAGGCGTTTTAAGAATCCTAGTGGGCAAGCTATACTTTTCCACAAATCCCCTTGATATGTATGAATGCGATGCACCAGTATCGAAAAGAACGAGTGCGGTGAATGACTTAACCAAAAACTTACCGATTACTGCATCGGGCTGATCTTCAACCTCCTCCACATTAACGTGGTTCACCTGTCCCCTGTTGAAAGGGTTCGGCTTCTTCCCAGAGCTTCCATTGCCATTTCCATTATGGCCTTCGGGACATTCATTGGCATAATGTCCGGTCTTGGAACACTTGAAACAGGTGACTTGACTCAGGTCTCTCTTGGTTGGGGTCGATGGGGTGGTCCGGTTCTGGCCGTTGCTTCCTCCATTCCCATTACCATTCTTGTGGCCATTATGGTTGTGTGAACTACCTCCTCCATGGGTATGCTGAAACTGAAATCCCGGTTTAGGGGCAAAACGGGGCTTCTGCTGGGCTCCAGAGTTATACTTCCCCTGTCCATACTTCCTCTTACGGTTTTCAATCTGCTGTTGCTTTCCTTCAATCATGATGGCACGATCTACCAACTCCTGGTAGTTGTTGAAGGTGGCTACCACCAACTGCATACTCAACTCATCATTCAATCCTTCCAGGAATTTATCCTGCTTAGCTGCATCCGTAGCAATGTCATCTGGGGCATAACGTGCTAACTTGCTGAAATCGTCAACGTATTGGCCAACTGTCCTTCCTCCTTGGCGTAAGTTGCGAAACTCACGCTTCTTCAGGGCCATAGCTCCTGCTAAAACATGGGCAGTGCGGAAAGCTTGCTGAAACTGATCCCATGTGACAGTGTCAACTGGGTAAGTGGCTGTGAAATTCTCCCACCATGCTGCCGCGGGTCCGTCAAGCTGGTGAGCGGCAAACTTCACTTTCTCACCATCCGTGCATCCTGCAGTGGTCAACTCCCTTCCTATCTTGCGGAGCCAATCGTCTGCTACTATCGGCTCGGTGCTACTGGAAAACACCGGCGGATTCAGCCTAAGGAAACGGGCTAAGTGGTCAACAGGTGGTGGTGGTGGGTTGTTGTTGTTCTGCTGGTTCTGGACTAACATCTGCATCAATTGATTCTGCTGCTGGATCAATTGAGTGAGCTCCGGTGGGAATCCATTGTCATGTCTCGGAGGCATCTGAGGGTTTAAAAAAGACGAGAATTAAGAATAGAGTGAGGTCTAAAGGGAAAACACTACCCCAATGCACATGAGAAAATGCACACAAAATCACTTCATTCAATCAAACAAGGGCTTACAATCGGTCTAAAACTATCGCAAAAGTGCTCGAACTATAATGTTTACATGGGGGAATACTACTATTATCTGGTGGTCATCTAGAAATTTGAACCGGTGGAAGACTCCATGATATCTGCTCCAGCTTCGTCTTCAAAGTCGGGTTCACTTGGATCCGAATCGGTGTCGTCGATGATGATGTAGTTGTCCGGACATGCGACGTACATGTCTTCCTTCCTGGATGCTAACTTCCTCTTGAGTTCTTCAATCTCCTACTTAAGATCGCCATTGTGTCTTGCTAGAGCTACGATCTCGTCCATGTAGTCCTTGCGTGTAGACTTCAGTTCTCCTTCTACCTCGATGATCCTTGCCTTTGCATTCTTCAACTCTATCATATCATTGCACATCTGGTTCTCATGGCGTCGAATGTGCTGGTTTAACTCCTGGATGAAAGATGCAATGGATCTATCCTTCTTGGTGCTGGCTAACTCCCATTGTTCATCTCAGCGTCCGCAAATCTGGTAGATAGTGTCCTTGAGGTCTTCTTGGTAAACTTCTCCAATGCATCCTATGGTGATATGAGCTGCCATGCTCTTACCCAGACTCCAGGTTGGTGCATTGAAAACACTATCTATAGGCTTCGTGATTGCCGCGAATGTTCTTCCCGGAACGTGAGCTTGAATCTTCCAGCGCTCCTCTTCAGGCAGAGTGGCGTTGAAGGTTCCCGTGAAGCTTGGTAATCCAATGTTCAGGTACTTGGTGACTTCCTTCAGGTGAAATCCAAATGGTGTGCCTTCATCTGGTTGGGCGTACTTAATCTTCGCGTTCGTCATCCTAAAAGGGTAGAAAAGATGAGGAGTTTAGAAAATGAGAAGAGAAGGGTGATCTATGGCTTTAACTTAGTGGTCGTGTCCTACAGTCAGCGTGTGCTCTGATACCATCTCTGTGGCAACCCGACCCGAATGGATCAAGTGCTCTGTGCTCAGGTGTCATCCCTGGATCAGTAATGCTGACACCACACAGTACATCGAAGGATTTATAGCAGAGTGGCAATCACACACTTATTACATCGTTGTCTCAAAGAGAACTTATTACAATATATATGGCTTAAGGCCATCTAATAACGATAACAGCAGAAGACTCGGAAGATAAATGGGTCCATCAACTCCAACGGCATCACTGAGTATAGGGCTACGACCTAAAACACCTTACTCGTCGTCTGAAAAGTCTGCAACATGAGAAGTTGCAGCCCGAAAACGGGTCAGCACATGGAATATGCTGGCAATGTAACACATAGAGAGTAATGGAATGAAATAGCTATACTATATGCATATATGGCTGGTGGAAAGCTCTATGGTTACAGTTTTGCGTAAAGCCAGTTTTTCCCTACTACAAAGGAATAAATTTATTTAACTATCATGGTGGTTGTTAAACATCGAGAATGGTTGACAGCATTCCGATCCCAATTAACTGAACAATTAAAACCCAATAACATTAATTAGAAGTAACATGATGAGATTCACAAAATATTCAAGTACTAGATACTCAAGTTGTCCATAACCGGGGACACGGCTAATCATGATTAGTTTGTACACTCTGCAGAGGTTTGCGCACTTTTCCCCACAAGACTCGATCGCCTCCGTTTGGTTTCTCGCACTACATGGTGTTTGAGAAGACGGATGACCGAGACACGGTCTTTCAGAAGCACTAGCACCTTACATGTGGGTAGACCGGTACACCTACTTTCCCCTACATCTGCTAGTCTACCCGTAAGAGTTCGCATGACTTAGTCAACTATGCCAGAGCCCATAATGGCTTGTGGCTGCACACGGAAGTTTCTAGCATGAAAGATCTTATGATCCCTTTCAGCCTGGGTGGCGGTCCAAAATAAAACAGGCAAGTCCTGATAGACATCAGGTGCCTCAATCCACCCAGATGTGTGTTTAAGTTGCCACCTTAGATAAACCATTAAATTTATCAACTCACATCTGTCATGGATATCACTCACCCAATCCACGTCTACTAGCATAGCATGGCATAATAAGCAAACGTAGAAGTAACTCCCAAAGGTTTCATAATAATACAGGTGATAGGTACTACCTCATCTACTTCCCATCCCACAGTTTAATTAGATCATAATCATGCAATGTGAGAGGATTGATCTAATGCAATAAAACATGGGTTGTAGAAAAGGTATGATCAAAGTGTTACTTGCCTTGCTGATGATCCGCGAGACCTAGGGTTTCGAAGTAACAAGCGGCGCAATCCGGGTGATCTATCGCAGACAAACAACAAGCACACAATAAGTACTCATCTAATGCACAGGTAAAACTTGAACAAGAGAAAGAACCAGAAAGTTCAACTTAAGAACTCCGGTTGCAAAGAAAGAAAGAACCGAACAGACGACGGAAAAACAAACGGCGGAAGAAAACAACTAGGTTCTAGCAAATTGGAACTAGGTCAAATTTTACCGGGGCAAAAGTTGTTTAAGTTGATTAGTCGGAACGGCGGTTTCGAAACGAAACTCCAGGCGCTTGAATCACCTGATTCCGATAAACGAGCGAGAAGAAAGACTAGAACGAAGATCGGATCTGAGATCACGATCGCGGAATAAATCCGACGAGAAGAAAGAGACGAACGGTTAAACGAACGGGTGTCGTTAACCGGGGAATAATCGGTGATCACGTTCATTGAGACGAACGGTTCGAAAGAAGAACGAAAACCGATCTAGGGTTTTCGGAAAAGAAACCGAAAAAGAAACGGAAAACCGATCTAGGGTTTCGGAAGAAAACCGAAACAAAAACCGGAAGAAAAAGAAAAGAATCGGAGAGAAAACGGAACGGTTCTTTTAGGAAAACTGGACCGGGGAAGAAAAAGAGGCGCGGCGCGGGGCTACCTCCGGCGAGGCGGGCTCCGGGCGGCGGCGGCTAAGGGCGGCGGCTTAGGCACGGGGCGGCGGGTGAGGGGCGCGGGGTGGGGCTGCGCGCTGCTACTTGCTGCGGCTTAGGAGGAGAGGGGCTTGGGGTTTTGATTTGATGTTTTGGAGGGGGGGTGTTGGTATTTATATAGGTGAGGGGAGGGGGTTTCTTGGGGTAGGGGACAAGAAATAGAGTAGGAATAGGAAAGAAAAAGAGGAAACGGAGTAGGACTAAAGTCCTACTAGGACTCCAAAAGGGGCAGCGCGGCGGCCTCCTGGCGCCTGGCGCGTGCGGCGCGGGCGATGGCCTGGCCGGCCGGCTGCTGGCTGGGCCTTGGCCCAGGGCGCTGCAAGATTTTTTTTTAAATCGGTTTCGCGCGCAGAAAAACACAGAAAAGAAAATCTAAACGAGCTCCAAAACTCCTAAAGTAAATTTTCCCCGGCTCCTAAAAATGAGTCGAACAAAATGAACTTTTCTCCGGGCCTAAAATGCAATTTTTGAAACGCGCATTTTTCCCTATCCAAACAAAAAGCAAACAAAACTCCGGCAAAACCAAAATTTGATTTATTCATTAAATCTTCATTTTTCCTAAATTTGGGAAAGTCATATTATTCCCTCTCTCATTATTTTTGATATTGGAAAAATAATTGAAGATGAAATAAAATAAATCAAATGATCCTCTTTTCAAAATTTGAGAAAACTCAAATATGAAAATAACGAGATCTCTAACTCTCTCCGAGGGTCTTGAGTTGCGTGAAATTTCTAGGATCGGGCAAAATGCAAGAAAATATGACATGCATGATGATCTAATGTATAACATTCCAAATTGAAAATTTGGGATGTTACAGGTTAAGTTTCTTGACCAAAGACACATCTTGTCATTTGATGAATGAGATCACATCACTAGATAATGATGTGATGGACAAGACCCATCCGTTAGCTCAGCATAATGATCGTTTAGTTTTATTGCTATTGCTTTCTTCATGACTTATACATATTCCTCTGACAATGAGATTATGCAACTCCCGAATACCGGAGGAACACCTTGTGTGGTATCAAACGTCACAACATAACTGGGTGATTATAAAGATGCTATACAAGTGTCTTCGAAGGTGTTTGTTGGTTGGCATAGATCAAGATTAGGATTTGTCACTCCGAGTATCTAAGAGGTATCTCTGGGCCCTCTCGGTAATGCACATCACTATAAGCCTTTCAAGCAATGTGACTCATGAGTTAGTTGCGGGATGATGTATTACGGAACGAGTAAAGAGACTTGCCGGTAACGAGATTGAACTAGGTATGATGATACCGACGATCGAATCTCGAGCAAGTAACATACCGGTGACAAAGGGAATGACGTATGTTGTTATGCGATTTGACCGATAAAGAACTTCGTAGAATATGTAGGAACCAATATGAGCATCTAGGTTCCGCTATTGGTTATTGACCGGAGATGTGTCTCGGTCATGTCTACGTAGTTCTCGAACCCGTAGGGTCCGCACGCTTAACGTTCGATGACGATTTGTATTATGAGTTGTGTGTTTTGGTGACCGAAGTTTGTTCGGAGTCCCGGATGAGATCACGGACATGACGAGGAATCTCGAAATGGTCGAGAGGTAAATATTGATATATTGGAAGGTTATATACGGACGTCGGGATGGTTCCGAAGAGGTTCGGGGATTTTTCGGAGTACCGGGAGGTTACCGGAACCCCCTGGGAAAGTTAATGGGCCTCATGGGCCATGGTGGACAGAGGGAGGCAGGCCACAGGAGGTGGTGCACGCCTCCCCCTTGCCCAATCTGAATTGGACAAGGGGTGGGGTGTGACCACCCCCCCCCCTTTCCTTCTCCCTCTCCCCCTCTTTCCCCTTTCCCCCTCTCCGTTGGGAGGAAGGGTGGCGAATCCTACTATGAGTGGAGTCCTAGTAGCACTCTCCCCCTTGGCGTGCCTCCTCCTGGCAGGGCACCTCCTCCCCCTCTCCTTTATATACAGGGGTGGGAAGAACCCTAAAGGCACATCAATTGTTCTCTTAGCCGTGTGCAGTGCCCCCTCCACAGTTTACTCCTCCGGTCATAGCGTCGTAGTTCTTAGGCAAAGCCCTGCGCGGATCACATCACCATCACTGTCACCACACCGTCGTGCTGACAGAACTCTCCCTCGACCCTCTGCTGGATTAAGAGTTCGAGGGACGTCATCGAGTTGAATGTGTGCTGAACATGGAGGTGTCGTACGTTCGGTACTTGGATCAGTTGGATCGTGAAGACGTTCGACTACATCAACCGCGTTAACCTAACGCTTCTGCTTTCGGTCTACGAGGATACGTGGACACACTCTCCCCCCCTCGTTGCTATGCATCTCCTAGATAGATCTTGCGTGATCGTAGGATTTTTTTTTGAAATTGCATGCTAGGTTCCCCAACACGAGGATACCTGGGTGAAGGTCGTAGAGGTACAATGATGATGTCGAACAAGGATGGTGGGGATGAAAGCAAAGAGGGAGTCAGAGCGTAGTAGAAGAAAAGTGGACCTAATTGGGGATTTGAATGGGTCAGGGGTGTCAGAGTCCTACGTAACAGCGGTCCGGACTCCCGTGAAGCCCCCCAATTTGCTTTCGGCTTACAGAAAAACGGATAGACAGAAGCGCCATAGGACCAATGCAGGACTATATTGGATAGCAAAGTGCATCCAGACAGCTTGCAGACAGTTTGAGGGGAGGATACGAGTTGGAGATGCGAAAAATGCCAATGAGGCTCAACCTAGAGGGAGCTCGTTTTAAAAATTCAAATTTCCACGGTGCAATTTTTTTGTGAACACATACACACATGTATACATGTACGTGCAAAATTCACAACATTATACTTACACACGTGGTGTACAGAGAAAAAGACAAATAGGTATCTCTGAAATGGGCCTTTTATTTTTGTTGTTGGGCCAAATTTTGTTTTTCTATATAGCCTACAAATTACAACATTTTAAAACGAAATTTTACACGATCGTGTGGAACACATATGAGTTTCCATTGGAAATATTTTGGATATTTTTGAAACAATTAATTTTTTGATTTTTTTAAATCATCGATCTTGGGCACCAAAAGTCTGCACTGAGTTGGAGATGCCCTTATTTGGCTTCTCACATAAATGGGCAGCAGGCCAGGTATGCTGCAAGAGGGCTAGTTTTTTCTTTTTCTTTTGACACTGCCAAAGGGCTAAGGGGTTGGCTGATGGCAGGGCCGGCCCATAGGCCGGGCAAAAGGGGCGACCGCCCTGGGCCCCATGAGGGGAGGGGCCCAACTAAAACTTATACTAGTAAGAACTATTCAAGTATACATTACATCTAAAAAATTATTAAATGGATAAAATAGAGCCTCAATTTGCAGAAGCATAAGTTCACACCACATACTCATAAGTTATACCACGCATATGCAAACCAATCTGACTAACGAAGTTGAGTTCAAATACATTAGTCTCTTTACGATGCATGTCTTAGTATCATAATGAAAATTATGATAACTAGATTTCAATGTTTAAATCAATGCATAGTTTTTTATTCGATAATCGTGTAGGCATCTCATCTGCATCAAATCAAACCAAGTGAATCTGGACGAGCATGTTAGGTAATCGAATCATGTGTAAAAGTATAATCAACAACATTTTTGGTTCTTCGATGATTGTATTACTACACCCAACTAGCAAGCAACATTTTCTATGCCCTAGAAGTTTCCATTAATATGACTGCCTAATATACAATAGAAACCACCATTAAGATATTTGCTAGTGTGTCTATAATTGAGAAATGTTTATCATAATATTCAATATAATATTAAAAGATATATGAACACACGCATATATATATGCAAATGTGTATACCCTACATCATTTAAGCAATATTAGGAAAATAAATATGAAAGATTGTTTTAACAATAAAGAATTTTTTGGTACATCATAAATTTTTCGTTTTGTAGAATTAAAATTTTCAATGATATACATTACAATTGCATACCAATGAATAATATAAATATTATTTGAAGACATTTTATGTGGCTAAGTAATAGAAAATATATTAATTACAACTGTAATATGGTATACTTAGTTTAAAATAAGTATAAAAGTTTCGTATAAAAAACAATTGTTTTACATCACCCCGGGCCCAAAAATACTTTTCTCTCGTGGATCGGCACAAGGAGAGACTGAGAGGGCTTGGACCAAACGGTGACGCCGCCCACCCTAAACCCTAGCCACACCAAACTCTGGTCTACCTTCATGGTGGGGCAACCTCCACCGCTGCAGCGGGTTCCGCAGCTACCAAGGAGGCTGATGGGCCAATATGTTGCCCATACCAGAGGAGCCTTGGGGTAAGATCCAAAAATAAATCCCAAGGTTTGTTTCAATTTTGAGATATGGTCGATCGCCGCGTGTAGCGACGACGGGTTTTTTTATTGGCGTTGCATTACACATGGAGTATTTGCGAGGAGTGAGTTTTTGTTTGCGGGGTTGCTCTGATTTTGGCATGATGAGGACAAGGGGAGCGAGGCCCAAATCTGGGTAATAGTATAACCGGCCCAGCACTAGCGGCGGGCGGGCCGAAACACGAAAACCTTTCAACCATCCCATCTCGTCGCTCACCTCCCCCGCCCATCGCCTCGCCCCGCATGCTCCGGGAGGACCCACTTCCTTCCGGCAGCCAGGAACCTGCGTGCTCTGGGAGGACCCACTCCCTTCTGGCAGCCGGGAACCTGCGTGCTCCGGGAAGACCTACTCCCCTTGCCACACATTAGGGTGTGAGTGCTGCCCCCACATGGCAATCAGAGAATTATACCCTAGTCATGTTCCATCTATCAGATTTGGGGCGATGGAGGGTCAATTAGGGATTTTGGGTCTGTGAATCCGCTATGATGTGTGTATGTGGGGAGAGACTGTTTTCAGCAGAGGTAGAGGACAACACCAAAATAAAGTATACAACTCAAACCAATCACGATCATCAATCAACCCATAGGACAAAACAAATCTACTCAAACATCATAGGATAACCACATATCATTGGATAATAATATATAGTGTTGAGCACCATGTTTAAGTAGAGAATTACAGTGGGAGTAGAGCAGTTACACCACTGCATAGAGGGGGAGATAGTTGGTGTTGACGGTGGCAAAGTTGTTGGTGTAGATCGTCGTCACGATCCTTGCCCCGACGGCGCTCTGGCGCCACCGGGAGAGAGGGGAGAGAGCTTCCTCCTTATTCTTCTTCCTTGACCTCCCCACTAGATGGGAGGAGGGTTTCCCCTCTGATCCATGGCCTCCATGGTGGTAGAGGGGCGAGAGCCCCTTAGAGATTGGATCTCTCTCAGTTCTCTTCTGTTTCGTGTTCCTGGCTTTCTGGCTGAAAACCGTTTCTTAAATGTCCGGAGATCCGTAACTCCGATTGCACTAAAATTTTAACATGATTTTTTTCCGGATATAAGCTTCCTTGCACCCAAAGAAGGGCCCCAACCGACTTACGGTGTGCCCACTAGACACCACCACGCACCAGGGGGAGGCCGCGACCTGGTGGGTAGTGGAGGTTGTGGGTCTCCATTTGCGTTGATTCCACCTCCCAAAAATCACATATATTCCAAAATAATTCTCCATAAATTTTTATAGCTTTGGACTTTGTTTGATACGGATATTCTGTTAAACAAAAAACATTCAACAAACAGGAACTGGCACTGGGCACTGGATCAATATGTTAGTCCCAAAAATAATATAAAATGTTGCCAAAAGTATGTGAAAGTTGTATAATATTGGTATGGAACAATAAAAAAATTATAGATACGAAGGAGTTATATCACACAACTATGTAGGTGGTCCCTAGAAATATTGGTTAGTCCGTTATAGAAGATATCAAGTATTTCATTTTTCTTAAGAGGATGATCAGGAAAAGCATTAACTAATTGGAGAAGCCTTCCCCAAGCTTGTGGGAGACTCTCTTCTTCAATTTGCACAAAGTTAAATATTTCATGTAAGGTTGCTTGTTCCTTATGAGCAGGAAAATATTTTTCAAAGAAGTAATAGATCATATCCTCAGGACTACGCATACAACCAGGAGCAAGAGTATTGTACCATATCTTAGCATCACCATGTAACGAGAAAGGAAATAACTTGAGAATATAGTAATAGCAAAAAAATTCATCATGAGTAAATAGGGTGGCTATATCATTTAATTTAGTAAGATGTGCCACAGCAGTTTCAGTTTCATAGCCATGGAAAGGATGATATTCAACCAAAGTCATTAACTCAGGATCAACAGAGAATTCATAATCCTTATCAATAATAAAGATAGGTGAAGTAGCAAACTTAGGATCATATTTCATTCTAGCATTCAAGGTTTTTTCTTTCAACTTGCATAATAATTTCTTAAGATCATCTATATCCTTACAAGCAAGAAAGTCCTCTAGCTACCTCTCCATCCATAACATAACCCTCAGGTATCTCAGGAAATTCATATCTAGGAGCACTATTTCCAATAGGTGAATCAAAATTTCCTATTTCAATAATTTCATCGGTTTTAGTTATCTCGTCAGTTTCAACATTCTCAATTTCTTTAGCTCTAGCAAGTTGTTCATCAAGAAATTCACCTAGTGGCACAGTCTTATCAAACAAAGTACTAGCATCATCAATAGCATCATTCATAGCAGAAGTAGCATCATCAATTACTTGCGACATATCATAATTAATAACAGGTGGTGGTGTCGCAAGCTTACTTAAAATAGAAGGTAAATCAAGTGCAGAGCTAGATAACAGTTCCTTACCTCTCCTCATCTTAGAGGGAACGAACTTTGTTCTATTATCCTTAAGTTTCTTCATGGTGATCAGCAGATATAAATTCCAAGTGACTCAGCAAACATAGCTATGCTCCCCGGTAATGGCGCCAGTACAAGGTCTTGATAACCCACAAGTATAGGGGGTCGCAATAGTTTTCGAGGGTAGAGTATTCAACCCAAATTTATTGATTAGACACAAGGAGAGCCAAAGAATATTTGTAAGTATTAGCAGTTGAGGTTTCAATTCAACCACACCTGGAGACTAAATATCTGCAGTGGAGTGATTAGTAGCACAGTAGTATAATAATTTCATAGCAGTAGCAATAATAGTAATGGTAACAGTAGCAGCAGTTTTATAGCAGTTGTAACAGTAGTAACAGCAGTAGTAACTTAGCAAGAACAATATGTAAAAAAACTCGTAGGCATTGGATCGGTAATTTCGTTGGATAATATTCATCATATAGCAGTCATAACCTAGGACGACACAGAACTAGTTCCAATTCATCAATATAATGTAGGCATGTATTCTGTATATAGTCATACGTGCTTATGGAAAAGAACTTGCATGACATTTTTTGTCCTACCCTCCCGTGGCAGCGGGGTCCATAAGGAAACTAAGGGATATTAAGGCCTCCTTTTAATAGAGAACTGGAACAAAGTATTAACACATAGTGAATATATGAACTCCTCAAACTACGGTCATCACCGGAAAGAACCCCAATTATTGTCACCTTGGGGTATGTGGATCATAACACATAATACGTGCATATAACTTGCATGGTAGGATCTAGAACACAAATATTTTTGGTGAAAACATAAACGGTTCAGATCTGAAATCATGGCACTCGGGATGTAGTTACAAGCATTAATCATAGCAAGGTCATAGCAACATCAATCTCAGAACATACTGGATACTAGGGATCAAGCTCTAACAAAACTAACTCAATTGCATGATGAATCTTATCCAGCCCATCACCGTCCAGCAAACCTACGAAGATATTACTCACTCTCGGCGGCGAGCATCACGAGATTGGTGACGGTGGATGGTTGGTGATGACGATGGCGGCGAATCCCCCTCTTTGGAGCCCAAAATGGACTCTAGATCTGGCCTCCCGATGAAACCTTTTCTCTCATTTTTTTTCTCAGGAAATCTGAATTTATAGCGTCGGAATTAGGGTCAGCGGTGCCCAATGGGCCTCACTGCCCACCAGGGCGCGCCAAAGGGGGGTGGCGCGCCCTGGTGTCTAGTGGGCAGCAGGCCCCCCCCCCTCCAGTGGGTATTTGGTCCAGTGTTTTTCTTTTATTCCAAAACAATTCTCCAAAAAGTTCTGTCCAATTCTGAGAACTTTTATTTCTGCACAAAAACAACACCATGGTAGTTCTGCTGAAAACAGCGTCAGCCCGGGTTAGTTTCATTTAAATCATGCAAATTAGAGTCTAAAACAAGAGAAAAACTGTTTGGGAAAGTAGATACGACAGAGATGTATCAGAGTGCCCACCATATACACCACAAGAGATGAGGGTTTTTCAAGAAAACTCGACAGACCGAAAGTCAACCCGTGCTGAATAGTGATATGTGTGTTGAGTTCCTGGTATTTGCCGTCAATTTTTAATCTTTGAATTATAAACACAGGAAATGTCTGGTGATGATAGGACCCCGGAGTGCGATTACTGCACCGACGACGGGGGTATGTGCGACATGCCTCACCTAGAAAACGATAGGTGCTTCACTCTCACACTGAAGGAGACCTTCGAACATTTTACAATATGTAACGACGGCAAGTATTTTATTCATAATTAAGCATGACTTGTGCTCTTTTGCTTTAACATGTAATTTCCAAATTTTTTTACAATTCGACTAGTGCACCCCCTTCTATGCAGGACCTTATGCCTTAAAAAAGTTCAATTTCGAAGATAGGGACAGTATGGAGATGAAGAAAGCTCACCTTAAGACGAAACATGGGTGGGGGCTAGGCGCGGAGAATCTTATTACATCTTCAGAGAGCCGTCGTTGCCTCATCTCTCCGATAAGAACACAAACCCTAAGAAAACTTATATTAGCATTAGAAATGAAGCCCTCCAGCCGGCAAAGGTTGGGATCCACCACGCCTCCATGACCGTAAGGCCACTGGAGACGAGGCAAACTAGCGTCGGCGCTGGCGGGAGGCAGAAGAAACCCTAGTGTCGGGTGGGTAGGAGAACTCTTTCCTGGCAGCGGGTACTGAAATCTAATTGCCTGACCATCTCTAGCGACGATGTGGTTCTTTACTCGACATGCACCTATAAAAAATGTTCTTGATGTATATACAAAATGTACAATGTGTAAAACAAGACATGTGTTGAAAACATAAAAAATTATAAAGGAAAAATAAATAATCATATAAGGAAACAGACAAAGTCATAGAGACCCATAAAGAAAAATAAAAAAACTGAATAAACCGGAGGAAAACCTAAGAGAACAGTTGCCAAGCTCTGAAAAAATAATAAAAGAAAATGACGGGAGAAAAAAAATACTCACACGGTAGTTTAGGTAGTGGGCTGTCCTAGTAGCGCTCGCAGGGCAAATCTTATTCCCGAATAGGTCGGGGAATAGTCAAGTATCGCGTACCCATTGAGTGCTGATGCGTTATATGGGGCCAGCCCATATCCGGGATTCAGCGAGCCTTCTTCTACTGGGTTTCGAAAGGTTCTATAACTTTTCCTGAACCATTTTTTCCTATTGTTTTTTGGTTTCCTATTTAATTTTTACTAGATGAAGCCCCGCACATTGTTGCAGGATACTTTGCAATATATTTCAAAGATATTGATTTTATGGCAATAAGAATATTCGTAGAAATAATATGAGAGCCAAAACTAATAATACATATGGTTTATTTTGTTTGATTATTGTATTTTTGTAAAATATTTATTAAATATATCAGCATGTTTGCATGTTGAGGTGAAACTTTTCTTATGACTCATTGAATGTTAAGGTGGGTCTTTTCTAATGCATGTTGCTTGATGAGGTGTCAAGCTTGCATGTTGAGAGAAATAGGTTAGTGGGGCCTAGCTATTTAGATATAGAAGATTTTTCTTCTTTTCATTTCGTGAATTTCTTTCAAAATAAATTAAAAAATAAATGCGAGAACATTTTTTCAAATTCGGTATCAATGTTCAAATCAACAAACAATTTTTAAATCTGTCAACTTTTTTTGAAATACATATTTTTTTGATTTTTTATGAATTCAAGAATATTTCTTAACTTCATGAACATTTTTTGAATACTTTAAAATTCAAGAACTTTTTTTCAAAGCCTCGAAAAATTTCAAAATTCTTGAACATATTTTGAAATAGAATAGTTTTTGACATATGGGAACAATTTTAGTTTTCTGACATATTTTGAAATTCATGAATCAATCTTAAAGCTGTAATTTTATTGAAATCCAAAAAATATTCAAATTCATGAACATTTTTGAAAATACAAGGAAAAAATCTATTTTGTGAACATTTCTGAACTCCTGAAAAGCATCAAAATTCATATACATTTTTTATGTTCTAGAACATTTTTCAAATTAGTGAACCTTTTTTTAAAAACCCAAACTTAAAAAAGGTAAAAATAGAAAATAAAAACAAAAGGAGGAAAAAAAGGGCGCCTTCGCCGCAATGGACCGGCCCAAAGTGCACCGGGGGGTGCGTGTTTGCTCGCTACCCCACACACAGGTCGTGGAATATGAGCTCTTCTCTCG
This sequence comes from Triticum dicoccoides, assembly GCF_002162155.2. Lineage (NCBI taxonomy): Eukaryota > Viridiplantae > Streptophyta > Magnoliopsida > Poales > Poaceae > Triticum > Triticum dicoccoides. Next base: position 518,132,567 of record NC_041390.1, on the reverse strand, counting down.
TCGAAGGCGAGAAACAGCTCTTGCGAACCTTTAGCGACTTCGAAGTAGTTCCAAGTAGTTTTTAACAGCTCTTGAGAAATAGCTCTTACACCACAAAGCCAATCGAGCAACATGAGCCCAGAAGGTTTAACACGGACTAAATGTTCCAAGTAGTACCATTGGACTGCCGGACGGACGGTTAGGTCGCGACGGGCGGGATCGATGGCCTTCTGCGTTCTCTACCAAATTGTGCATTTGTCTCAAAAAATAAACAAATATTGGTGCATAGTGAATTAGTAGTTTACTCAGCGGCGGAGCCAGAAAAATCCAATGAGGGCCGAGTGTTCATATTCCTTGTTAAGGAGGGCCAGTCCACTTGAATACACCATTTTAGCAGCAAATAATCTTCTATGAACATGAGTATTAGGCTTAACACAATGATGTTAGGGGGGAAGGGCCCTTGCTAGTCCCCCTTTCTCCGCCAGTGAGTTTACTTCATCTCTTTTCTCTTCTGTCTTCATTTTGAATCGATGTTTATCATATTTCACTTTCTTCGGCAAGCATGGCATTAATCTGTTGCCCGTGCAGACACCAGCGGTATAGCACGGTAGCACAGTGTCTACTGTACTTCCTTCGTTCCTAAATATAAGTCTTTTTAGAGATTTCAATATGGACTACATATGGAGCAAAATGAGTAAATATACGCTTTAAACTATGTTTATATACATCCGTATGTGAAAACTGTAGGATGTTAATATTGTGTTGTTGTATTGATCTGATCCTCATATGGGGTATATATAGAATACATGAGGGGTAGAGGTTTGGAGTACAAGACAAGTAATACATGGTTTAAACTTATTCGATCTCTACTCCTTATCTCTATATTTAAATTCAACTTATATTCTAACATTCACCCTTAGTCGTAGAGGGAGCGAAGCGGACGGTTACGATTGAATTTGAAGTCTTGTGTTTCCGTCGTCTTCTCCGCTGCGCCACCATCAACTGCGTCTCTGATGGGTCGGCACCTATGGCGGTGACCGCGTCCCCTTCTAGTGCCTTCCTTGTCTCTCCTTTGTTCCCTCCCGCAGTCACAGCAGGAGTGGCGTGAATTCTAGTGACGACGCGGATACTGTTGACTGGAATTGTTGTTGATATGTTGTTGTAGACGTAACCCTGTATTTTGATGTTGATGTTGCTAATCACGATGTAGCCATGGTCGAGGTAGTTGATACGTCTTCGTCGTATATATTTTTCCAAACACTTTTGCCCTTGTTTTGGACTCTAACTTGCATGATTTGAATGGAACTAACCCGGACTGACGTTGTTTTCAGCAGAATTGCCATGGTGTTATTTTTGTGCAGAAATAAAAGTTCTCGGAATGACCTGAAAATCAACGGAGAATTATTTTGGAATATATAATGAATATTGGAAGGAAGATCCACGTCAGGGGGTGCCCCACCTATCCACAAGGTTGGGGGCGCGCCTGCCCCCCTGGGCGCGCCCCCCTACCTCGTGGGCCCGATGTCGCTCCAATGACCTCAATCTTGACTCCATATATTCACTTGCGGGGAGAAAAACCCACAAGAGAAGGATTCATCGCGTTTTATGATACGGAGCCGCCGCCAAGCCCTAAACTCTCTCGGGAGGGCTGATCTGGAGTCCGTTCGGGGCTCCGGAGAGGGAAATCCGTCGCCATCATCATCATCAACCATCCTCCATCACCAATTTCATGATGTTCACCGCCGTGCGTGAATAATTTCATCGTAGGCTTGCTGGATGGTGATGGGTTGGATGAGATTTATCATGTAATCGAGTTAGTTTTGTTAGGGTTTGATCCCTAGTATCCACTATGTTCTGAGATTGATGTTGCTATGACTTTGCTGTGCTTAATGCTTGTCACTAGGCCCCGAGTGCCATGATTTCAGATCTGAACCTATTATGTTTTCATCAATACATGAGAGTTCTTGATCCTATCTTACAAGTCTATAGTCACCTATTATGTGTTATGGTCCGTTAACCCTGAAGTGACAATAATCGGGATACTTACCGGTGATGACTGTAGTTGGAGGAGTTCATGTATTCACTATGCGTTAATTCTTTGGTCTGGTACTCTATTAAAAGGAGGCCTTAATATCCCATAGTTTCCAATAGGACCCCGCTGCCACGGGACGGTAGGACAAAAGATGTCATGCAAGTTCTTTTCCATAAGCACGTATGACTATATTTGGAATACATGCCTACATTACATTGATGAACTGGAGCTAGTTCTGGGTCACCCTAGGTTATGACTGTTACATGATGAACCGCATCCGGCATAATTCTCCATCACCGATCCATTGACTACAAGCTTTCCATATATTGTTCTTCGCTTATTTACTTTTTCGTTTCTATTGTTATCATCACTCAAAATACCAAAAACATTACTTTTGCTACCGTTACTTTTGCTATCTTTACCACTACTATCATATTACTTTGCTACTAAACACTTTGTTGTAGATATTAAGTTTCCAGGTGTGGTTGAATTGACAACTCAGCTGCTAATACTTGAGAATATTCTTTGGCTCCCCTTGTGTCGAATCAATAAATTTGGGTTGAATACTCTACCCTTGAAAACTGTTGCGATCCCCTATACTTGTGGGTTATCAAGACTATTTTCTGGCGCCGTTGCCGGGGAGCATAGCTCTATTCTTTGTGTCACTTGGGATTTATATCTGCTTATCATTGTGAAGAACTTGAAAGACGCTAAAACAAAGATTTATCCCTCAACTACGAGGGGGGGTAAGGAACTGTCATCTAGCTCTGCACTTGATTCGCCTTCTGTTTTGAGTAAGCTTGCGACACCTATACCTGCTTCTGCTATTAATTCTGATATGTCGCATGTTATTGATGATGCCACTTCTGCTATGCATGATACTTATGATGAAACTACTTCTATGCTTGATACTACTATGCCACTTGGTGGATTTCTTGATGAACAACTTGCTAGGGCTAGAGAGAATGAAATTATTGAAACTGATAATATTGATGAAAGTGATGATGAAGACTCTCCCCCTAGATATGAATTACCTGTTGTGCCTGAGGGCTATGTTATTGATGAAGAAACTGCTAGAGATTTTCTTGCTTGCAATGATAGGAGTGATCTTAAGAAATTATTAGCTAAGCTGAAACAAAAAACTTTGAATGCAAAATGAAATATGATCCTGCTTATGCTAATTCATCTATCTTTGTTACTGATAAGGATTATGAATTCGCTGTCGATCCTGGGATAATTACTTTAGTTGAATTTGATCCTTTCTATGGCTATGAATCTGAAACTTTTGTGGCACATCTTACTAAATTAAATGATATAGCCACCCTGTTCACTAATGATGAGAAAACTCACTATTATTATATCCTTAAATTATTTCCGTTCTCATTAAAGGGTGATGCTAAGATATGGTTTAATTCTCTTGATCCTGGTTGTGTGCGTAGTCCCCAGGATATGCTTTATTACTTCTCTGCTAAATATTTCCCTGCTTAAGAAACAAGCTGCTTTAAGGGAAATATATAATTTTGTGCAAATTGAAGAAGAGAGTCTCCCACAAGCTTGGGGGAGGCTTCTCCAATTACTTAATGCTTTTCTGATCATCCTCTTAAGAAAAATGAAATACTTGATATCTTTTATAATGGACTAACCGATGCTTCCAGAGACCACCTGGATAGTTGTGCTGGTTGTATTTTCAGGGAAAGAACACCAGATGAAGCTGAAATTCTATTGAATAATATGTTGACTAATGAAAATAATTGGACACTTCCTGATCCAACTCCTGATCCAATTCCTGAACCAACTCTTAAGCCAACTCCGAAGAAGAGGGGTATTCTATTTCTCGGTCCTGAAGATATGCAAGAAGCAAAGAAATCTGTGAAAGAAAAAGGTATTAAAGCTGAAGATGTTAAGAATTTACCTCCTATTGAAGAAATACATGGTCTTAATTTACCACCTGTTGAAGAAACACATGGTCTTGATAACTCGACACAGGTAGTAAAGGTAAATTCTCTCTATAGATATGATAAAGCTGAAATCCCTCTTACTAAGTTTGTTAGCCCATGCTTGGATGAGTTTGATAACTTTATGGTTAAGCAAGAAGATTTTAATGCTTATGTTGGTAGACAATTGAAACATAATGCTTATATGATTGAACACTTGGGTGATTATATGGCTAATGTTAAAAGTGAATTAAAACTTATTAGTAAACATGCCTCTATGGTTACCACTCAAGTAGAACAAGTACTTAAAACTTAGAATGATTTGCTCAATGAACTAAATAATAAAAATGATAATGTTGTTAGAGTTATGACTAGAGGTGGTAAAATGACTCAGGAACCTTTGTATCCTAAGGGCCATCCTAAGAGAATTAAGCAAGATTCTCAGAGAAATATTATTGATACGCCTAGTCCTTCTAAAAGGAAGAAAAAGAAAAATGATAGGACTTTGCATGCTTCTAGTGAACCTGTTGTTCACACACCTGAGAATCCCAATGATATTTTTATTTCTGATGTTGAAACACAATCTGGTAATGAACATGAACCTAGTGATAATATTAATAATGATGACCATGTTGATGCTCAACCTAGTAATGATATTGATAATGATGTAGAGATTGAACCTGTTGTTGATCTTGATAACCCACAATCAAAGAATCAACGTTATGATAAGAGAGACTTTGTTGCTAGGAAGCACGGTAAGGAAAGAGAACATGGGTTCAGAAACCCATGCCTTTTCCTCCTAAACCATCCAATAAAAAGGATGATGAGGATTTTGAGCGCTTTGCCAAAATGATTAGACCTACCTTCTTGCATATGCGTTTGACTGATATGCTCAAAATGAATCCTTATGCTAAGTATATGAAAGAAATTTTTACTAATAAAAGAAAGGTACCGGAAGCTGAAATTTCCACCATGCTTGCTAATTATACTTTTAAAGGTGGAATACCTAAGAAACTTGGAGATCCATGAGTACCCACTATACCATGCTCCATTAAAAGAAACTATGTTAAAACTGCTTTATGTGATCTTGGAGCCGGTGTTAGTGTTATGCCATTCTCTTTATATCGTAGACTTGATTCGAATAAGTTGACACCTACTGAAATATCTTTGCAAATGGCTGACAAATCAACTGCTATACCTATCGGTATTTGTGAGGATGTGCCTGTTGTGGTTGCAAACGTTACTATTTTAACGGACTTTGTTATTCTTGATATCCCGAGGACGATAGTATGTCTATTATTCTTGGAAGACCCTTTTTGAATACTACAGGGGTTGTTATTGATTGCACCAAAGGCAATGTCACTTTTCATGTTAATGGTAATGAGCATACGGGACACTTTCCGAGGAAACAACCTCAAGTCCACAGTATCAATTCTATTGGAAAATTTTCAACAATTACTATTGGAGGTTTTGAATTTCCTCTTCCTACTGTCAAGAAGAAATATGATATCCTTATTGTTGGGGACATGCATATCCCCGTTGAGGTAACCTAGTGTTATTCGAAAATTCTTTGGTTCCATGTTACTCGGAATGAGTTTGTTAACAAGACCTGATCAACCTTGTTAGTGGATTCTTTTTGATGAGCATGAGATGGATGAATTTAGAAAACACTACTCTCTGTACCCTATTTTTACTTTCTGTTATTTATATTAAATAAAGCAAAAATAGTAATCTCTATCTGTTTTCTGAATTATCCATGCAATAAAAAATACCCCGAAAATAAAAGTTCTCCAAATGCCTAAAAATTTAAATATGTTTTTTTCTAGAATATTTGAGAATATCTCGCACTGAAAACACAGCAGGGGGAGCAAGCACCTGGCCACGAGGGTGGAGGGCGCGCCCTACCACCCTGGGTGCGCCCCTCTGCCTCATGGGCCCATAGTGCCTCCCCTCCACTTATTCCAGCTACCACACACTCCTTTCTCCCACAAACACCACTAACCAGCTCAAACCCGAGTCCAAGCTCATTTTGCTGCCATTTTCGATCTCCTTGCTCAAAGCACCTCTCACAAAACTGCTTTGGGGGATTGTTCCTTGGTATGTGACTCCTCCAATGGTCCGATTAGTTTTTGTTCTAGTGCTTTATTCATTGCAAATTTTTACTGCTTAGGTTTCCCTGTTCTTGAGCTTGCATGTCAAATTTATATGGTCAAAAGTAGTTTTGATGCATGATATTGCCTCTAGGCACTTGTGGGAGTAGTTGCTATCTATTTTATTGAGTTTGGTTCACTTTTATTTTGAAGTTACTAAAATTTCAGAAATTTTTCAGAGGAAGAAATATGCTTAGGAAAATGTACCAATGTGGTCCTTCAAGGAAGTAAGGACCCAGGCTCGCAATGCGCGATGTCAACGAAGAACCACCGAGGGAAGCTCAAGTGCGGGCTTGTGGATGGCCTTTAGAGGAGTTTATGGATCGAGTAGGAATCAAGGAAGAATTCATCGCATATGTGCGTAATGATCTTGAGAGCTTTGAAGCAGACAAATGCCACCAGTACCACTATCTCACTGATTCCTTTGTGAGGAGGTTTGAATTTTCATCATCACGCAATTCTCAAACTGTCCTGTTTGATCTCTATGAAAATTCTTATACTATGGACTTAGAGGATTTTAACACTGCTTGCAAACTTCCACAATGGGGTAGTCCTAATGAACCTCGCAAATCTGAATTTAGAGATTTTCTTGCTAGTATAACTATGGGGGAATCTAGAGACATAACGCAAGCTACCATAGGGAGCATTCATTTTCCTGCTATACATTATTTTGCTCACTTCATAGGTAGGTGCATAAATGGTAAGGATGAAGCATGTCACTGTTGGAAATATGCCCTAGAGGCAATAATAAAAGTATTATTATTATATTTCCTTGTTCATGATAATTGTCTTTTATTCATGCTATAACTGTATTATCCGGAAATCGTAATACACGTGTGAATACATAGACCACAATATGTCCCTAGTGAGCCTCTAGTTGACTAGCTCGTTGTGATCAACAGATAGTCATGGTTTCCTGGCTATGGACATTGGATGTCGTTGATAACGGGATCACATCATTAGGAGAATGATGTGATGGACAAGACCCAATCCTAAGACTAGCACAAAAGATCGTGTAGTTCATTTGCTAGAGCTTTGCCAATGTCAAGTATCTCTTCCTTCGACCATGAGAGCGTGTAACTCCTGGATACTGTAGGAGTGCTTTGGGTGTATCAAACGTCACAACGTAACTGGGTGACTATAAAGGTGCACTACAGGTATCTCCGAAAGTATCTATTGTTTTATGCGGATCGAGACTGGGATTTGTCACTCCGTGTAAACGGTGAGGTATCTCTGGGCCCACTCGGTAGGACATCATCATATGCACAATGTGACCAAGGAGTTGATCACGGGATGATGTGTTACGGAACGAGTAAAGTGACTTGCCGGTAACGAGATTGAACAAGGTATTGGATACCGACGATCGAATCTCGGGCAAGTAACATACCGATAGACAAAGGGAATTGAATACGGGATTGATTAAGTCCTTGACATCGTGGTTCATCCGATGAGATCATCGTGGAACATGTGGGAGCCATCATGGGTATCCAGATCCCGCTGTTGGTTATTGACCGGAGAACGTCTCGGTCATGTCTACATGTCTCCCGAACCCGTAGGGTCTACACACTTAAGGTTCGATGACGCTAGGGTTATAAAGGAAGTTTGTATGTGGTTACCGAATGTTGTTCGGAGTCCCGGATGAGATTCCGGACGTCACGAGGAGTTCCGGAATGGTCCGGAGGTAAAGATTTATATATGGGAAGTCCAATTTTGGCCACCGGAAAATGTTCGGGATTTTTCGGTATTGTACCAGGAAGGTTCTAGAAGGTTCCGGAGTGGGGCCCACCTGCATGGGGGGACCCACATGGACGTGGGTAGTGGGGGCAAGGCCCAACACCCCTGGTCAAGGCGCACCAAGATCCCCCCTTAGAAGGAATAAGATCATATCCCGAAGGGATAAGATCAAGATCCCTAAAAAGGGGGGATAACAATCGGTGGGGAAGGAAATAATGAGATTTCTTTCCTCCCACCTTGGCCAACGCCCCAATGGACTTGGAGGGCAAGAAACCAGCCCCTCCACCCCTATATATAGTGGAGAGGCGCATGGGAGCTATACACGAAGTTCTGGCGCAGCCCTCTACCTCTCTTCCTACTCCTCCTCTCCCATGGTGCTTGGCGAAGCCCTGCTGGATTGCCACGCTCCTCCACCACCACCACGCCGTTGTGCTGCTGTTGGATGGAGTCTTCCTCAACCTCTCCCTCTCTCCTTGCTGGATCAAGGCGTGGGAGATGTCACCGGGCTGTACGTGTGTTGAACGCGGAGGTGCCGTGCGTTCGGCACTTGATCATCGGTGATTTGAATCACGACGAGTACGACTCCATCAACCCCGTTCACTTGAACGCTTCCGCTTAGCGATCTACAAGGGTATGTAGATGCACTCTCTTTCTACTCGTTGCTGGTCTCTCCATAGATAGATCTTGGTGACACGTAGGAAAATTTTGAATTTCTGCTACGTTCCCCAACAGTGGCATCATGAGCTAGGTCTATTGCGTAGATTCTTTGCACGAGTAGAACACAAAGTAGTTGTGGGCGTTGATGTTGTTCAATATGCTTACCGTTACTAGTCCAATCTTGTTTCGACGGTATTGTGGGATGAAGCGGCCCGGACCGACCTTACACGTACTCTTACGTGAGACAGGTTCCACCGATTGACATGCACTTGGTGCATAAGGTGGCTAGCGGGTGCCAGTCTCTCCCACTTTAGTCGGAACGGATTCGATGAAAAGGGTCCTTATGAAGGGTAAATAGCAATTGGCATATCACGTTGTGGTCTTGCGTAGGTAAGAAACGTTCTTGCTAGAAACCCATAGCAGCCACGTAAAACATGCAAAAACAATTAGAGGACGTCTAACTTGTTTTTGCAGGGTATGCTATGTGATGTGATATGGCCAAGTGTGATGAATGATATGTGATGTATGAGATTGATCATGTTCTTGTAATAGGATTCATGACTTGCATGTCGATGAGTATGACAACCGGCAGGAGCCATAGGAGTTGTCTTTATTTATTGTATGACCTGCGTGTCATTGAAGAACGCCATGTAAACTACTTTACTTTATTGCTAAACGCGTTAGTCATAGAAGTAGAAGTAGTCGTTGGTGTGACAACTTCATGAAGACACGATGATGGAGATCATGATGATGGAGATCATGGTGTCGTGCCGGTGACGATGATGATCATGGAGCCCCGAAGATGAAGATCAAAAGGAGCAAAATGATATTGGCCATATCATGTCACTATTTGATTGCATGTGATGTTTATCATGTTTATGCATCTTGTTTGCTTAGGATGACGGTAGTAAATAAGATGATCCCTTACAAAATTTCAAGAAGTGTTCTCCCCTAACTGTGCACCGTTGCTACAGTTCGTCGCTTCTAAGCACCACGTGATGATCGGGTGTGATGGATTCTTACGTTCACATACAACGGGTGTAAGACAGTTTTACACAGTGAAAACACTTAGGATTAACTTGACGAGCCTAGCATGTGCAGACATGGCCTCGGAACACGGAGACCGAAAGGTCGAGCATGAGTCGTATGGTAGATACGATCAACATGAAGATGTTCACCGATGATGACTAGTCCGTCTCACGTGATGATCGGACAGGGCCTAGTTGACTCGGATCATGTGATCACTTAGATGACCAGAGGGATGTCTATCTAAGTGGGAGTTCATAAGATGAACTTAATTATCCTGAACATAGTCAAAAGACCTTTTGCAAATTATGTCGTAAGCTCGCGCTTTAGTTCCACTGTTTAGATATGTTCCTAGAGAAAATATAGTTGAAAGTTGATAGTAGCGATTATGCGATCAGTAGAAAGCTTATGTCCTTAATGCACCGCTCAGTGTGCTGAACCCCAACGTCGTTTGTCGATGTTGCGAACATCGGACATACACGTTTTGATAACTACATGATAGTTCAATTAAATGGTTTAAGTAGAGGCACCAAAGACGTTTTCGAAACATCGTGGAACATATGAGATGTTTCGAGGGCTGAAATTGGGATTTCAGGCTCGTGCCCACGTCAAGAGGTATAAGACCTCCGACGATTTTCTTAGCCTGCAAACTAAGGGAGAAAAGCTCAATCGTTGAGCTTGTGCTCAGATTGTCTGAGCACAACAATCACTTGAATCGAGTGGGAGTTGATCCTCCAGATGAGATAGTGATGTTTCCCCAAAGTCATTGCCACCAAGCTGCTAGAGCTTCGTGATTAACTATAACATATCAGGGATAGATATGATGATCCTTGAAATATTCATGATGTTTGACACCGCGAAAGTAGAAATCAAGAAGGAGCATCAATTATTGATGGTTGGTGAAACCACTAGTTTCAAGAAGGGCAAGGGAACAAAGGGATACTTCATGAAACGGCAATTCAGCTGCTGCTCTAGTGAAGAAACCCAAGGTTGAACCCAAACCCGAGACTAAGTGCTTCTGTAATAAGGGGAACAACCACTGGAGCAGCATTACCCTAGATACTTGGTAGATGAGAAGGCTGGCAAGGTCGATAGAAGTATATTGGATATACATTATGTTAATGTGTACTTTACTAGTACTCCTAGTAGCACCAGGGTATTGGATACCGGTTCGGTTGCTAAGTGTTAGTAACTCGAAACAAAAGCTACGGAATAAACGGAGACTAGCTAAAGGTGAGCTGACGATATATGTTGGAAGTGTTTCCAAGGTTGATATGATCAAGCATCGCACGCTCCCTCTACCACCGAGATTGGTGTTTGCGTTGAGCATAGACATGATTGGATTATGTCTATCGCAATACGGTTATTCATTTAAGGAGAATAATGGTTACTCTATTTTGAATAATACCTTCAATGGTCTTGCACCTAAAGGAATGGTTTATTGAATCTCGGTCGTAGTGATACACATTTTCATGCCAAAAGATATAAGATAGTAATGATAGTACCACTTACTTGTGGCACTGCCATGTAAGTCACAATGGTATAAAACGCATGAAGAAGCTCCATGTTGATGGATCTTTGGACTCACTCATTTTTGAAAAGTTTGAGACATGCGAACCATGTCTATTGGTGTATATGCATGAAGAAACTCCATGCAAATGGATCGTTCGGACTCACTTGATTTTGAATCACTTGAGATATGCAAATCATACCACATGGGCAAGATGACTGAAAAGCCTCATTTTCAGTAAGATGGAACAAGATAGCAACTTGTTGGAAGTAACACATTTTGATGTGTGCAGTCGAATGAGTGCTGAGGCATGCAGTGAATATCATTATGTTCTTACTTCACAGATGATTCGAGTAAATGTTGAGTATATTTACTTGATGAAACACAAGTCTGAATTATTGAATGGTCCAAGTAATTTCAGAGTGAAGTAGCAGATCATTGTGACAAGAGGATAAAATGTCTATGATATGATCATAGAGATGAATATCTGAGTTACGAGTTTTGGCGCACAATTAAGACATTGTGGAAATTGTTTCGCAATTAATACCGCCTGGAACACCATAATGTGATGGTGTGTCCGAACATCATAGTTGCACCCTATTGGATATGGTGCATACCATGATGTCTCTTATCGAATTACCACTATCGTTCATGGGTTAGGCATTAGAGACAACCACATTCACTTTAAATAGGGCACCACGTAATTCCGATGAGATGACACCGTATGAATTATGGTTTAGAGAAATCTAAGTTGTCGTTTCTTAAAAGTTTGGGGCTGCGACGCTTATATGAAAAAGTTTCAGGTTGATAAGCTCGAACCCAAAGCGGATAAAATGCATCTTCATAGGAAACCCAAAACAGTTGGGTATACCTCCTAATTCAGATCCGAAAGCAATATGGATTGTTTCTAGAATCGGGTCGAAAGAATTGAGTGGGAGGATGGTGGAGACTTAATGAGGTTATTGAACCGTCTCTTCAACTAGTGTGTGACAGGGCACAGGGAGTTGTTCCTGTAGCACCTACACCAATTGAAGTGGAAGCTTATGATATTGATCATGAAACTTCGGATCAAGTCACTCCCAAACCTCGTAGGATGACAAGGATGCATACTACTTCAGAGTGGTACGTAATCCTGTCTTGAAGGTCATGTTGCTAGACAACAATGAACCTACGAGCTATGGAGAAGCGATGGTGGGCCCGGATTCCGATAAATGGCTTGAGGCCATAAAATCCGAGAGAGGATCCATGTATGAAAACAAAGTGTAGACTTTGGCAGAACGGCTCGATGGTCGTAAGGCTAATGAGTACAGATGGATTTCAAAAGGAAGACGGATAATGATGGTAAATGTCACCATTAAGAAAGCTCGACTTGTCGTTAAGATGTTTTCCGACAAGTTCAAGGAGTTGACTACGATGAGATTTTCTCACTCGTAGCGATGCTAAGAGTCTGTTGGAATTATATTAGCGATTACTGTATTATTTATGAAATCTTGCAGATAGGATGTCAAAACATTGTTTCCTCGACGATTTTAATGAGGAAAGGTTGTATGTGATACAACCGGAAGGTTTTGTCAATCCCGAAAGATGCTAATAAGTATGCAAAGCTCCAGCAATCCTTCTAAGGACTGGAGTGAGCATCTCGGAGTTGGAATGTATGCTTTGATGATGATCAAAAATTTTGGGTTTGTACAAAGTTTATGAGAAACTTGTATTTCCAAAGAAGTGAGTAGGAGCACTATAGAATTTCTGATGAGTATATGTTGTTGACATATTGTTGATCAGAAATGACGTAGAATTTCTGGAAAGCATATAGGGTTATTTTGAAAGTGTTTTTCAATGGAAAGCCTGGATTAAGCTACTTGAACATTGAGCATCAAGATCTATAAGTATAGATCAAAATGCTTAATAATACTTTCAAATGAGCACATACCTTGACATGATCTTGAAGGTGTTCAAGATGGACTAGTCAAAGAAGGAGTTCTTGCCTGAGTTGTAAGGTACGAAGTTAAGACTTAAAGCTCGACCACGGCAGAATAGAGAGAAAGGACGAAGGTCGTCCCCTATGCTTAAGACGTAGGCTCTTCAGTATGCTATGCTGTGTACCGCACCTGAAGTGTGCCTTGCCATGAGTCAGTCAAGGGGTACAAGAGTGATCCAAGAATGGCTCACAGGACAGCGGTCAAAGTTATCCTTAGTAACTAGCGGACTAAGGAATTTTCTCGATTATGGAGGTGGTAAAAGAGTTCGTCGTAAAGGTTACGACGATGCAAGCTTGACACCTATCAGGATAGCTCTGAGTAGAGAGACCGGATACATATAATGGAGCAATAATTTAGAATAGCTCCAAGTAGAACAGTTGTTTGGAATAGCTCCAAATAGAGTGTGGTAGCTGCATCTAGGAGATGACATAGAGATTTGTAAAGCACACACGGATCTGAAAGGTTCAGACCCGTTGACTAAAACCTCTCTCACAAGCAACATGATCAAACATAAAACTCATTGAGTGTTAATCACATAGTGATGTGAACTAGACTACTGACTCTAGTAAACTCTTGGGTATTAGTCACATGGCGATGTGACCTGTGAGTGTTAATCACATGGCGATGTGAACTAGATTATTGACTCTAGTGCAAGTGGGAGACTGTTGGAAATATGCCCTAGAGGCAATAATAAAAGTATTATTATTATATTTCCTTGTTCATGATAATTGTCTTTTATTCATGCTATAACTGTATTATCCGGAAATCGTAATACACGTGTGAATACATAGACCACAATATGTCCCTAGTGAGCCTCTAGTTGACTAGCTCGTTGTGATCAACAGATAGTCATGGTTTCCTGGCTATGGACATTGGATGTCGTTGATAACGGGATCACATCATTAGGAGAATGATGTGATGGACAAGACCCAATCCTAAGACTAGCACAAAAGATCGTGTAGTTCATTTGCTAGAGCTTTGCCAATGTCAAGTATCTCTTCCTTCGACCATGAGAGTGTGTAACTCCTGGATACTGTAGGAGTGATTTGGGTGTATCAAATGTCACAACGTAACTGGGTGACTATAAAGGTGCACTACAGGTATCTCCGAAAGTATCTATTGTTTTATGCGGATCGAGACTGGGATTTGTCACTCCGTGTAAACGGAGAGGTACCTCTGGGCCCACTCGGTAGGACATCATCATATGCGCAATGTGACCAAGGAGTTGATCACGGGATGATGTGTTACGGAACGAGTAAAGTGACTTGCCGGTAACGAGATTGAACAAGGTAATGGATACCGACGATCGAATCTCGGGCAAGTAACATACCGATAGACAAAGGGAATTGAATACGGGATTGATTAAGTCCTTGACATCGTGGTTCATCCGATGAGATCATCATGGAACATGTGGGAGCCATCATGGGTATCCAGATCCCGCTGTTGGTTATTGACCGGAGAACGTCTCGGTCATGTCTACATGTCTCCCGAACCCGTAGGGTCTACACACTTAAGGTTCGATGACGCTAGGGTTATAAAGGAAGTTTGTATGTGGTTACCGAATGTTGTTCGAAGTCCCGGATGAGATCCCGGACGTCACGAGGAGTTCCGGAATGGTCCGGAGGTAAAGATTTATATATGGGAAGTCCTATTTTGGCCACCGGAAAATGTTCGGGATTTTTCGGTATTATACTGGGAAGGTTCTAGAAGGTTCCGGAGTGGGGCCCACCTGCATGGGGGGACCCACATGGACGTGGGTAGTGGGGGAAAGGCCCAACACCCCTGGTTAAGGCGCACCAAGATCCCCCCTTAGAAGGAATAAGATCATATCCCGAAGGGATAAGATCAAGATCCCTAAAAAGGGGGGATAACAATCGGTGGGGAAGGAAATAATGAGATTTCTTTCCTCCCACCTTGGCCAACGCCCCAATGGACTTGGAGGGCAAGAAACCAGCCCCTCCACCCCTATATACAGTGGAGAGGTGCATGGGAGCTATACACGAAGTTCTGGCGCAGCCCTCTACCTCTCTTCCTACTCCTCCTCTCCCATGGTGCTTGGCGAAGCCCTGCTGGATTGCCACGCTCCTCCACCACCACCACGCCGTTGTGCTGCTGTTGGATGGAGTCTTCCTCAACCTCTCCCTCTCTCCTTGCTGGATCAAGGCGTGGGAGATGTCACCGGGTTGTACGTGTGTTGAACGCGGAGGTGCCGTGCGTTCGGCACTTGATCATCGGTGATTTGAATCACGACGAGTACGACTCCATCAACCCCGTTCACTTGAACGCTTCCGCTTAGCGATCTACAAGGGTATGTAGATGCACTCTCTTTCTACTCATTACTGGTCTCTCCATAGATAGATCTTGGTGACACGTAGGAAAATTTTGAATTTCTGCTACGTTCCCCAACAGTCACATGTGTGTCCCTGACCTTAGTGTTCTCAGGAGTGCTGTATTAGAAGATAAACATTATAATTTGGGAGCTATTGTTGCATGTAGGTTGCATAATAATAGATTTAGTGGAGATTTCTCCGGTGGAATTTATGCAACCCGTCTAGCTAATTTTCTTGGTGTACCCATATGTGGGTATGATATTGTGTTGCCTCCTGTTTATCTGGATTATGAGGCCATGGTTCGTCATCAGTTTGTTGAGAGGAACGATCAGTTCCTCCAGTACCGACTAATCTTTGACAAGCGACGCACCTATCACGTCGCTCTCTCTGCTCCTGCTTTCTTTGACTCACAGGCAAAAGGGAAATGCGTTATAACCAGGGAGAAGGCGGACGAGTATAAGAGGAGGACGGAGACGACCCGTCTCCAAGCGGCAGCTCATGAGGCAATTGCCGCTGCATCTCAGTACGACCCCAGCTACAACTTTGGATATCCGCCAGACCAGCCGTAGCCATAGACCAACTTAGGCCAAAAGACTAAGCTTGGGGGAGTACGTATCTCTCACCGACATTACAATTCATGTTCACACACTCATGCTAGTTGTCGGTGCTCATACTTTTTCATTGTATCATCAATGCTAGTTTATTTTCCTTTTTATGCTTTCTTCTTGTGTGTTTAATAAACCTTGATAAAAACAAAACAAAACAATTAGTTGTAGTTTTTAACTAGTTTGCTTTCCATGCCTGTAGTAGTAGTAATTAAAAAGAAAACTCAAAAATATTTCTCGTTCTTCTTTTGCTTGTTGGGAGCTTCCCCATGTAAATAGTTTTATTTCTTTTCTTGTTCTTTGGGGACCGAGAGGAGAAGACCATAATGAAAATGTTAAAGTGGCTCTTATATGCATTATTGTTGATCTAACAAAGAGTCTGTATTATCTTCTCTCTTGAATTGAATGCTTGCAGATTCCAGCTTAGTCCAATGCACGTGCACTATTATTATTATCCACACTATTCGGTCGTGCAAGTGAAAGGCAATAATGATGATTATATGATGAACTTATTGAGATGAGAAAAACTGGTATGAACTCGACCTCTCTTGTTTTTGTAAATATGATTAGTTCATCGTTCCTGATTCAGACTATTATGAATAAACATGTTTGCAATGACAATTAGAGATTATAGTTGCTTATGCCATGCTTAATTAGCTAGGAGCTTATAATGGTTTACCTTGCGTGCCAACACGCTATTAAAATGGTTGTGATGTGGTATGATAGGGTGGTATCCTCTTTTGAACAATTCGAGTGGCTTGACTTGGCACATGTTCATGCATGTAGTTGAAACAAAATCAACATAGCCTCTACGATATTTATGTTCATGGTGCATTATATCCTACTCATGCTTGCATTTGGTGTTGATTAATTTTAATGCATGTTCATGACTGTTGTCGCTCTCTAGATGGTCGCTTCCCAGTCTTTTGCTAGCCTTCACCTGTACTAAGCGGGAATACTGCTTGTGCATCCAATTCCATAAACCCCAAAATTATTCCATATGAGTCCATGGTATCTACCTGCCGTTCCAAGTAAATTTGTATGTGCCAAACTCTAAAACTTCAAATAAATATCATGTTTTGTATGCTCGAATAACTCATGTATCAATTAGGGTTGTCCGTATCTTCCATGTTAGGCGGGTTATTCTCAAGAGGAGTGGACTCCGCTCCTCACTCATGAGAAAATGGCTAGTCACCGGGATGCCCAGTCCCATGCTTTATGCAAATCAAATCAAAATAACTGCAAACAAAACTCCCCCGGGACTCTTGTTAGTTGGAGGCACTCGTTGTTTCGAGCAAGCCATGGATTGATGCTTGTTGGTGGAGGGGGAGTATAAACTTTACCATTCTGTTTGGGAACCGCCTATAATGTGTGTAGCATGGAAGATATCGCCATCTCTTGGTTGTTATGTTGACAATGAAAGTATACCGCTCAAAATATTATTCATATCTATTTCAAAACCGAGCTCTGGCACCTCTACAAATCCCTGCTTCCCTCTGCGAAGGGCCTATCTATTTACTTTTATGCTGAGTCACCATCCTCTTATTAAAAAGCAGCAGTTGGAGAGCACCTCTGTCATTTGCATCCATTACTGTTAGTTTACATTGAGTATGACTTGACTGGATCTCTTTTACCATGAATTACAATGTCTAGTCAGTCCTTAATCTTTAAAGGTGTTGTGCATTTATGTTTTGCGGTCTCAGAAAGGGCTGGCGAGATACCACCTTGTTATATCATATCATGATTGTTTTGAGAAAGTGTTGTCATCCGAGATTTATTACTATTGCTCTCTAGTTGATTATGTCATTGATATGAGTAAATATGAGACCTAAATGTTATTGTGAATATGGTTAGTTCATAATCTTTGCTGAAAACTTGAATGTTGGCTTTACATATTTACAACAACAAGAGCAAACAGAGTTTGTAAAAGTTTTTCTTTATCACTTTTAGTTTATCAACTGAATTGCTTGAGGACAAGCAAATGTTTAAGCTTGGGGGAGTTGATACGTCTCCCTCTTATCTACTTTTCCAAATACTTTTGCCCTTGTTTTGGACTCTAACTTGCATGATTTGAATGGAACTAACCCGGACTGGCGTTGTTTTCAGCAGAATTGTCATGGTGTTATTTTTGTGTAGAAATAAAAGTTTACGGAATGACCTGAAAATCAACGGAGAATTATTTTGGAATATATAATGAATATTGGAAGGAAGATCCACGTCAGGGGGTGCCCCACCTGTCCACGAGGGTGGGGGGCGCGCCTGCCCCCTGCCTCGTGGCCCCCCTGACGCTCCACCGACCTCAACCTGGACTCCATATATTCACTTTCGGGGAGAAAAAACCATAGGAGAAGGATTCATCGCGTTTTACGATACGGAGCCGCCACCAAGCCCTAAACTCTCTCGGGAGATCTGATCTGGAGTCCGTTCGGGGCTTCAGAGAGGGGAATCCGTCGCCATCGTCATCATCAACCATCCTCCATCACCAATTTCATGATGCTCACCGCCGTGCATGAGTAATTTCATTATAGACTTGCTAGACGGTGATGGGTTGGATGAGATTTATCATGTAATCGAGTTAGTTTTGTTAAGGTTTGATCCCTAGTATCCACTATGTTCTGAGATTGATGTTGCTATGACTTTGCTATGCTTAATGCTTGTCACTAGGGCCCGAGTGCCATGATTTTAGATCTGAACCTATTATGTTTTCATCAATACATGAGAGTTCTTGATCCTATCTTGCAAGTCTATAGTCACCTATTATGTGTTATGATCTGTTAACCCCGAAGTGACAATAATCGGGATACTTACCGGTGATGACCGTAGTTTGAGGAGTTCATGTATTCACTATGTGTTAATACTTTGGTCCGGTACTCTATTAAAAGGAGGCCTTAATATCCCTTAGTTTCTAATAGGACCCCACTGCCACGGGAGGGTAGGACAAAAGATGGCATGCAAGTTCTTTTCCATAAGCACGTATGACTATATTCGGAATACATGCCTACATTACATTGATGAACTGGAGCTAGTTCTGGGTCACCCTAGGTTATGACTGTTACATGATAAACCGCATCCGGCATAATTCTCCATCACCGATCCATTGCCTGCGAGCTTTCCATACATTGTTCTTCGCTTATTTACTTTTCTGTTGCTATTGTTATCATCACTATAAAATACCAAAAACATTACTTTTGCTACCGTTACTTTTGCTACCTTTACCATTACTATCATATTACTTTGCTACTAAACACTTTGCTGCAGATATTAAGTTTTCAGGTGTGGTTGAATTGACAACTCAGCTTCTAATACTTGAGAATATTCTTTGACTCCCCTTGTGTCGAATCAATAAATTTGGGTTGAATACTCTACCCTCGAAAACTGTTGCGATCCCATATACTTGTGGGTTATCAGTAGTCGTGGTCGATGATGTAGTCGTCGTGGATGATGAAGCCGCACAAAGTCTGAGGCGCAAAAAATGCGGTATGTTGTAGATGGAGGAGCTACAGTCGTGGACGATGCACCTTGCGGATGTCAGAGGGTGATGTCGGTGATAAGTTCATCGATTTTGCCAGTACCGGAGGAAACCCATCAAGCACACATCGGTTTTGCCAGAACCGTGTGGTCGTGTAGAGGTAGTCACTAGAGTGATGTCATGTCGATGGAGTCGTGTCGTCGTGGATGACGCGGTCGATGTCGTCATCGTGACACGGTCATTGCCGTCCTCGAGGTCGCATCTTGCAGAAAGTCTGTCAAAGAACGCTAGATGTCCATCTTGTGGATGAGGCAGCGGCGGTATGTTGATGAAGGTGTTGGTGAAGACCACGTTGATGAAGACCTTGGCGATGAAGTGTCGGCAATGATGTTGCAGCGGCGTCTCGGCGATGATGTCGCTTGAAGGCGTCCATCGCAGCAACGACGTGTCGATGCCGTGTCGCGTCGAAGAAGCCGATGAAGAATTGCGTCTCATTCCACACCGGCCTGACGTGCGGAGAGTGCATGTGGTAATCGCTTCTCGAGATGTCCTTGATGAAGATTTGTTTCGTTGGTCCTGATGTAGTCCTACAGCTTGATGAAGTGGCAGAGGGTCGATGGAGAGGCGGCGATGTTGGTGAAGATTGGCTCGGTGTAGACGATGTCGAAGAAGCTCCAGTACAGAAGACCTGCAATAGATGCGCAGCCGGCAGCCGTGCTATCGCGCGGTGGACTCGGTGCCGTGCGTGCGGAATTTCGCCCTCCCGTCATCTGTAGCTAGGTCGGTGCAAATCGGAACGCGTCTGGCGCGTGGCGGCAGCCGGATACATGGATGGAGATGGCGTGTGCCGCGCCTTGATCCTGCCCTGCGCCCATGCATGATGCATCTGAGGATTGATCTACTGGGATTTTGAAATTCTCATATAATCTAAGGAATTGATCTAAGCTAGAAGAACCGATCTAATCTTTGATTGATCGGGTGCCGCGTCCATGGGATCAGGGTGCCGCGTACATGGGATCGGGTGCCTCCAAAAGTCCGAACTGATGAAGGGAGACGGACAATATATTTCAACACGGTTAATCTTCCCTAAGGTGCCACCCAAATTGGCATGCCCTACTCGTGAGATTCTGTCCTGGAATCCCCCACCAGCAGTTTGCTGGAAGATTTAACAGCGATGCGTCCTTCCTAGGAGAATCTGACAAAACCTGCCTGGGAATGATTGCTAGAGACTGTGAAGGTACTGCTGCAATCTCGGTTTGCAGAAGAATAAACCCAAGTGTAGAAGCTGAGAGACAGAAGCAGTTTTGTTGGGACTGTCGGAATTGAGCAGTGTCTACCGTGGGCACGTCATTATGGAATCCGACTGTCTGACACTAATCATCCGCTTGAAGAAAAATCTTACTGAAAGATCTCTCCTGTTCCACATAGTAAATGATATCAAATCCCAAGCCGAGGTCTTCCAGTCAGTTACTTGGGCGACAGCCAAAAGGGAGTAAGACAGATTGGCTCATGAGTTGGCAGCCCTCGCAAGAAGAAAGGAAGAGTGTAGGATCATAGTGAACGTCTAGTAAAATTATATTTAATGCCTGTTCGGAGGCCCTGCGCTCCACAACTCTGCCACAGAGAGGAGCGGGCTGCAATTTAAATTTTTAGAGCGATGGAATAGGTGCTGATTCGTGGAGCTGGTGGATTACCAAACAGACCCTTAAATGACTGTAAACTTGTTGTAAGGTCTGCTTAGGACAGTTTACAAGTTTTAATTTTTTTTAAAAGACTTATATTTAGAAACAAAGGCAATAGTCTGGATCCAAGGGTGTCCGAAGCTGACAGCGTCGACGGTTTTATCTGATCAACTACTTGGACACATCCAGCTACAAATGGACGTAAATTAAATCTATAAAACTACCGTACCCAACTGTTCGCTCGTTAATTTATTTTCTACGGAATATTAGGTGAAGTACAGAGCAAAATGGCTACTCGCTGATTCGACCGATCACTTGAATATCGAGCAGCCAAGCCCGTCCCTGCTCTCTTGTACGATTCTGCCGATCAGAAGAATACACTTATTTTATCAAGTCGGATGGCGAATGGACAACTACTGCTTGGAAGCAGTTAAGTAGTAGCACGTGCCACGACTTTTCAACAGGAATCGGCAAGGCAGGCAATCCCTACTCCCTAGCTGCATGTTTATATCATATTTATTTATTTTGAACACCACCTTATATATTAATTAACCAAAATACGTGTTACAATCGTTCATTATAAAGTTCATCACGCAGGGCGATACATCATTAACAAAAATCCCATCCACTCTATTATCAAAACTAAACTTAGTTATTAGATGGGCCACCTCATTAGCCGAACGTCTAATCTTTGAAACTCTGGAGCTATCCATTAGCTTAGAATTTTATTTTATTTTTGAAATGGAGGTATACCCCCGGCCTCTGCATCATGATGATGCATGCGGTCCTCTTATTAAAAATTCAGAGAGTATCAACGTAAAGGTCTTACAGCTCGTAAACGGAGCAAAGCAAAGTACATAACCCGGAAAAATACAAGTGGACAAAAACAACCGTAACGGTGATAATAAGGATAAGCTCTCTAGACTCTTATCCTATTATGCGAACGCCATCCGAACCGGTTGAATATAACCCGAGCCACCATCTCCCATTGGTTGCACCCAGTAATCAAAGGCTCCCTGGAGTCCACAGGAGTGAGTAAGGACCACGTACGGATCATGACCTTGTGGTGGCTTAAAAATACTCCACGTTTTCTTCTTCAGATCGTGTAGAGCTGATCTATCATCAAATTCATTTGCAAAAATCGCCGCAACAAAAGCATAATCAATCTCTAAAATTATAAGAGGATGAAGCGTTATACCTATATATAGACCAGCAATGCAAGCTCGGAGTTCCGCTTCCTCCACGCTATTACACCTCCCAATGTAGTCCCATGAAGAGATCATGACTTTGCCAGCAAAATCCCTAGCCACCACACCCACACTTGTTGCGCTAATACTTTCCACAAAGCTTGCGTCGACATTAATTTTGATATAATCTGAAGATGGGGACTTCCAACCCATCTGAACTTCCAAAGTATTTGAAGCACTTTTCAGACCACTCATCAGATTTTTCCCTTTATTCTTTGAATCCTCCAATGTCATTGAATGACTTGCGTCAAAGGACGACCAATAATTATCAATAAAATTGGTTGATTTTTCGACTGACTCCGTGCCCTTGCCAAAAATTAAATCATTGCTCAAGTGCCAGCTCTCCAGAAAATGAAAATAATTTTGTCCCGCATAGACTGTCCCACTTGACTTAGAAGAACAAGAAACCATTCCAACCCAATATACCTGAATGCATCCTTGGTCGATAACTCCCAAATATCTCTCATGGCCATACGCAACGCACAAGTCTTGGGGCACGTAACAAGCGCATGAAACGTATTCTGGTCCTCCACTCCACATATTGAGCACGTACTGAGAGTTGCTTGGTGGTGTGCCACTCTGTTTACTTGGACAGCCAAGCTATTGGTAGCAGCCCGCCACACAAAAATACGGATCTTCTGAGAAACATTGGCCTTCCAGATGATGTCCCAAATTTTCCTCTCTTCCAATGTTGCATCGTTGTATTGCTCCTCGTCTTCTTTTTGTTCCTTTAACATGAGTGCAAGCTTGTACGCGCTTTTAACTAAAAACGTCCCCGTCTTCTCAAAGTGCCATGCAACAAAATCACCCTCCCCTGAAGACGGAATACGCAGCCGAAGGATCTCTTCTGCATCATGTGGGTAAAATAGGTGCCTAACCAAATTATCGTCCCATCTTTTTGGATCAGTCAGAATCAATTCAGACACCCATTTCATTCTCGTCCTACTCTTTCTTGTCGTAATTTTAAGTCCAGAGTACCTTGTGAGCTAGTTATCTCTCCAAATATTAATATTAGAGCCATCACCCACTCTCCAAATAACTCCCGATTTCAGCAACTCCAATTCATGCATAATACCTTGCCAAGGCAGTGAGGCCGACTGAGGAAATACAGTGTCGAGGATGTGTCCATGTGGGTAATATTTTGCCTTGACCAACTTTGGCGCACAGAAAATCAGGGTTGACCACAAACCTCCACGCCTGCTTCGCTAACAACGGTTGATTAAAAAGTCGGAGATCTCGGAATCTCATCCCTCCCTCGGCTTTAGGCCTTGTCAATTTATCCCAAGCCAACCAATGAGTCTTTCTCCTGTCCTCCTCCACCAAAAATTCCTTATAATTTGCGATAACTCCTCATACAAGGCAGCCGGAAACTTAAACATAACCATGGCATACACGGGGAGAGCCTGAAGCACAGATTTAATCAAAGTTTCCTTTGCTCCACAAGATGCATATTTTTCTAACCAATTTGATAAAATCCTGAGAGCTTTTTTCTTTTGTTGATTAAAATTTACCAGCTTTCATTCTACCTTGAGGCACCGGAAGCCCAAGATATTTGTCCTCAAATCCCTCCGTAGTGATGCAAAGGATTACCATAACGGCCACTTGAATTTCCACACTGCACTTCTTTCCAAACATGATATAGCACTTATGTGGGCTCAACACCTGACCAGTTCCCTTCTCATAAGTGGAAATAATATTCTTAATTGTCAAAGCTTGATTAATGGATCCCTTGAAGAATAACATGCAGTCGTCAGCAAACAAAAGATGTGATATACCCGAAGCATGCCTATTGATCTTAAAGTCCATAAGAAATCCTCTAGTACACGCATGTTGTAGTACCAAAGATAGAGCCTCAGCCACGAACAGAAATAAGTACGGTGATAAAGGATCTCCTGGTCTAATCCCACATGAAGGGGTGAAAGCTTCCAAAAGTTGACCATTGAAGCGCACAGAAAATTTTACTGACGTAACACGGGCCATAATCCAATTTATCCAACCTGGGGCGAAGCCCAACGCCCTTAGCATACTCTCCAAGAAGTGCCAATTAGCCCTATCATAAGCTTTTGATAAATCCAACTTATATGCACAGAATTCACCCCTTTCGTCCTTAAGTGAACTCAAAGAATGCATACACTCAAAAGCTATAAGCGCATTATAAGAAATTAGTCTCCCAGGAATAAAGGCACTTTGAGTTGGGGAAATCATACCATTAAGGTGCGGTCTCAATCTGTTCACGAGGCACTTTGAAATAATCTTATAAATAATGTTGCATAGACTGAAAGGCCGGAAATCTTTAATTGTTAAGGGATTCTTCACCTTAGGAATAAGAACAATAACCATCTCATTTACCCCTTCCAGCATTTTCCCAGAGATAAAGAACTTCTTTACTGCCCGGGTAATATCATCTTTGAGCAATCCCCAATTCCGCAGGAAGAATCTTGCAGGAAAACCATCTGACCTGGAGCTTTAAGAGGTCCAATTTGAAGGAGAGTGTCACTGATTTTTTTGATCTGTAAACGGTTTGCATAAGTCAAGATTCATATCATCATTGACCAGCGGCTTAACCAGAGGAATGATTCAAGATGGGTCGACCTTGCCATCGCGGGTATATAGATTCTTGAAGAATGAATTAGTGATGTCATGGATCTCATTCATATTCTCAGTGACTGTACCATCGTTCCTCATCAAACTTGAAATATTATTTTTCTTCGCTCTCCAAGATGCCTTAGCTCTAAAAAAATTGTATTACGATCCCCCTATTTTATTTTGTCAATCTGCGATCTTTGCTTCCATAATATTTCTTCTTTATACAGAAGCTCATCCATGTCCCTAAGAATCTTTTTCCTTTCCACCATAGGGTCTTGGTCATTACGTTTATAAAGAACACTAAGCCTCTTCCTAGCCTCATCCAATTTCCTTGGGATATATCCAATACACTTCCTACTCCACTCATGCATATTTCCAGGCATCATGTTCAGATTATTCGCCACATCCTTCAAATCCTCGACATTTTTACCTTCATTCCAACAAGCTTTAATGTGATCCTCAAAGACCACTCCCTCTCTCTCTCAGTAAGCCTCATATTTGAGTTGTTTAGCCACTTTCCCAATGTGAGATGAACCCAATAACTCAATGAGTAAAGGACAGTGATCTGACCTAGAGCTGATTATATGAGAGACCTTGCACTGTGGAAATAATGAAGACCATTGGGGGCATGCCACAGCCCGGTCCAATCTTACTCTGACATTTTTGTTTCCTTCTTGCTTGTTGTTATAGGTCCAAGGAACACCATGGTAGCCCAAATCAAACAAGTTACAATTAGAAAGAACATTCCTGAAATTGGCCATAAGAGTAGCAGACCTAGTATGCCGGGAAAAATGTTCATTTTGCCACATCGCTTCATTAAAATCCCCAACCATAAACCATCGCTCAACACCGAGGGGTTTAATTCTTCTCAATATTTTAATCATATTTAGTACCTATTCGGTACCTCTCCCGTTTCAAAACTCCGCTCTGTGAGAGGAGCTGGGTCTGAGCCGCTCCGTGCGATTGCACTGCCGCTCCCTCCGCTCCGGGAGTTGCAGCTGTGTAATGAAGTGGATCCGAACAGGGCTTTAGTCCTGAATACCAATGCTTATTTTTCCCGGTTGCAAGCTGACAGTGTCATATGACTGAAACACCTGCTCAACATGACCTCTACCACGTCACTTGGTTGGGTAAGTACCTCATTGCACGAACTGCCCAGTTGTTGATGGTGTGTTTGTTTATACAACAACTTCTCAGAAACATTTACCATGGGTCAAAATCATTTGGGAGACCCACTACTCGACCTCCATTCCTGGGGAGAGAATGGTGTGTTCATTCTGGTGGAGGGCAGTACTCAAAGTTCTCCCTCAATTCAAGCAACAGGCAATCTGCAAGGCTGGTAGAGGTGATACTGTTCTATTATGGGAGGACAAATGGAACGACCAAAATTTAAGTGAGGCCTACCTTGAGCTATACTCTTTCACCACCAATACAAGCATCACCTTACAGCAAGTACTTGATATGTCAGAGCTGGAAGAACTTTTCCACAGACCACTATCTTCTCAAGCATTTGCATAGTTCATCAGCTTACAGGATAACCTCACAAGTACACAGAACAATGACCAACAAGACTTGTGGACATTCCCGTGGAAGACTGCAAAATATGCCTCGATGAGTATGTACAAAGCACTGATCGGACCAACCAAAGCACACCACATTTACAGAACCATCTAGAGCTGCTCAGCATGACTTAGACACAAAGTGTTTTTCTGGCTCCTCCTTCATGACCGTGTTAATACTAGGAATCTGTTACAAAGGAAATCGATGCACCTAGACTCCTATGCTTGTGCCCTCTGTGCAGAACAAGTGGAGGAAACACTAATGCATCTATTTTGGGACTGCCCATTTGCACTGAACTGATGGGATCACATTCTTCCAACTACGCATCGTGGTATCTCAACCTATGATGAAATATGCATCAAGAGCATAGAGATGCACAGAGAGATTGCACTGGATGTCATCATCATGAGCTGCTGGAGCATTTGGTCTGTGAGGAACGATAAAATCTTTCGACGGCAGCTGGAGGTTTTATTTAAAGAAAGGCTTACAAGCAATAGCAATCAGAGCAAAACCACGCAGAGCACAACATATCAAGACCTGGACGGAACAGTTCCTGATCTAACCCACTCTAGATGTTGAATAAAACGGGCATAGGCTGAGTGATACACTTTTTTTATCTTTTTATGTTTGTACATACTCTTTATTTTAATGAAAATTAATCATAGAACTATTGTTCTACGGTCTCGGGGTAAAAAAAAAACTTCTCGAAAACATAAGGTGGACTCAATGTGGGATATTTCTTCGATTGGTCTCACCCGTTTGAATGTGAGTAAGGAGGATGTTTTCCGTCCTAAAACTTAAAAATTGAAACCTGCCTCTACTAAAGTGTTTCCTAGATGGATGAGGGGGCCTGCTGGAAAGTCATCGAAGCATTTTATGTTAGTTGATCATTCCCCCTCAAGAAAAACCGTCAGTTGATAATTAGTGCTAATATGCTAAAATATGATCCGGCTGCAGACTGCGGCAGATAGTGTGTTGTTCACAAGGAAAGTTGCTGCTTATTCTACCAGAAACTGAAGACACATCCCCTCTAGTAGCCCAGCCCTACACTGGAAATATGCATTGCTGCTGGTGGTATTTTTATGTGTTTTTAGAAAACATTTATATGTGTATTTTAAAAATGCTTAACATGTATTTGAAAATATGTTATTAATGTATTTGAAAAATTACAAATGTGTATAAAAATGTTTTTGATATATACTAATAATGTAAAATATGTATAAAAAATGTAGATATTGAAACATATATCTGAAAAAAATGTTAATTATGTATAATTCTTCTAAACATGTATAAAAATGTTCCCGGTGAATATAAGAATTCACAATGAGTAAAATTATATGAACACAAAAAAAACATAAAATTATACATTTGTTGAATTAAAGCAAAAAAGAAAACCCCAAACAAGGAAAAAAGCAAAGAAAACCGGAGAAAAACTGTAGAATATTGTCGCAAAGAAGTGAAAAAAAAACCATAGGAAAAATAATACTAACTTGATAGTTAGACTACTGGGCCGTCCTGGTAGGGTCGTGCTAGAGGCGAGACTTACTTACGTCTCGCAAGGTGGATCCTATTTCTCGCATAGGTCGGGGAATAGACAGGTACCGCGAGCCGAAAAGCGCTCGTGCAGTATCCTGAACCAATTTTTCATATATATTTTTTTGTTTTTTTTTTCTTATTTCCTTCTCACGTATTCTTCTAATTTCGTGAGCACTTTTCAAAATTTTCACTTTTTAAAATGCGGAAACATTTATTGATATCTGTGAACTTTTTTTGAACTTCAAAAATAATTACCAAATCAATGAACATTTCTTAACCCAGGGAAAAAATTGAAAGTTCGTAAATTCTGTATTAATTTGGAACATATTTCAAATTTATGGACATTTTTTGAAAACTCCGGACTTTTTTCTGATTTGTGAACGTTTTCTGAAATACGGGGGATTTTTTCAATTCATGAACAGCTTTTTAAATCCTCCAAAAATTCTAAAATTCAAGAACATATTTTGAAATTTATAATATTTTCCGATATGGGGTAACAATTTCCAACGTCATGAACATTTTTTTAATTCGTGAACCATTTTAAAGTTTATGAACATCTCCTGAAATCGAGGGGAAAATTCAAATTCCTGAACATTTTTTAAAATACTGGATTTATTTTTAATTCGTGAACACCTTCTGAAATTTAAATTATTTTTTGCAATCCAAAAACATTTTTGAAATTCATGAACATTTTTTTACAATTCAGAAGTTTTCTTCTGAAATCCCGAATTTTCTTAAAAAGCAAGTAAGAGAAGAAAATAAAAACTGGAAAATGAAAAAAAACGGCGCCTCACCCGGCAATGCGGAGAAATACTCTTTCATAATGATTTCGAAGTAAACACCACCAAGCCATTCGAGCAACATTTGCTAATGTTCCATGTAGTAGGATTGGGATGTATGTATGTATGCATGCATGCATGTATGTATGTATGTATGTATGTATGTATGTATGTATGTATATATGAGCATTTACATTTGTACTGTATTTTAAAAAAACTAGTAGGGTTGGGAGTGTCGGGCGGACAGTTGGACCGGCAGGGAGTCGGTGGCCTGCTGCGTTCTCCACAAGATATGAATGCATTTGTCTCAAGAGAAAAACAGATATGGGAGCATAGTGGAGTTGTAGTTTATTTCATCTCTTTTCCTCGACCTGTCTCCATTTAGGGCCTGTTCGATAGCCCTCCACAGCCAGCAAATCCTCAACTCCATCGCCGGCCGCCAACTCCTAACTCCTCGTTAAAATCCCGGAGCTAGGAGATCGTTCGGCGGTGCAACTTCTTCGCTCGATGGACCATCCCACGCAAAAAGCCCATTGAGGCTCATTGTGGCCCAGTCGGCTGGGAAAATGGGTGGGCTATGAGACTATTTGGGCTATGAGACGAGGGGAATGGTAGCTGACGAGGAAACATGTGCTCGAACCGGTATGTCCTACGGTCACTTGGCGGTGGCAGAGGGGGTAATTTCAGGCAACTCTCGCTTCTTAGGTTCCGAGGAGCTCAGTTTTCGTAGCTCCACCACTCCTCATAATTTGTACTACCAAAGTCGCTAGCTTCTTGCATGGAACTCCCGGAGTTATACCGTTCGGGTCAACTCCTGACCTGGAGTTAGAGCAATTGGGAGCCAAAGAGCTACCGAACACGCCCTTAGAATCAATGTTTATCATATTTCACTTTCTCCGGCAAGCAAGTTGTTAATCTGCTGCCTGCGCCGACATCAGTGGTATAGCACAGTAGCACACTGTCGATCATAGTCTGCATCTAAGGGGGGTCGCATGCTCGCAGCTGGCAGCGTTCATCTGGGACACGTTTGGTTCACATCTCTGTTTTGGGTATTTTGCATACTTATCTTAGTTGGACCTGTTTGAGCTAATGCGGGTTAAAAACCAACATCTGCATGTAATTTGGTTGACTGCATTAGGCTCCGTGCATGAGGGAAGCAATTTCTACGATGATGTTTGGTTGCCTGCCTTGCTGTTGTTAGACAAACAACAGGTTGTTTGGTTGCAAACGACATAAGGTGTTATTATCACTTCTCACTAGTGGTGACTTTATCACACACACTAAACATCGTCTTGTGCTAGCTAGGAAACAAATGGCAGTTTATCATAACTACTAACAAATGGCAGTACAAATTATTAAGAGGCATATGGCTGAAAATGGGAAAGTTCATCGATGCTAAATAGGTGGAAGACCTTCTTCTTCTTCTTTTCCAGATCCTTGTCTAACCTTTGTTATCCCACATTGCTTGAGCCCACTCCAACATTTTGTTCTTCCATACTTCATTGTCAAACGCCTTCACACCATGGTCGGAGCTGACCACCTCATCAGGCGTCACATTTTCCTCCTCCGGCACAAGATCATCACAACCCCATTGCAGGACCCAGTTGTGAAGGATGCAACATGCAAGAACAAGCTTAAGCTGTGTAGGGTAAGGGTGGAATGGTTTCTGATCTAGGATCTTAAACCTATTTTTCGGGGGATGACCCCGGGTAGGTGCATCCACACTTAGCGATTTTTCAAAAACATCGGGCGGCAAGCGCCCCTTAATTCGGCTAGCCCTCCTGCCGGCCCGCCGGTTCGGGCTGTTCGGCTAGGTATAGAGCAAAGCCACGGGCCGGTCGCCGTAGCCAGCAGATCGGCGCATGTCCCATCTAGCCGTACGACAAGACAACCCCTCCACGACGGAGGAGCATGGCAACAGTGCACCCTCACCGCTGACCGAAGGAAGCACGGCTATAGTGTGCGTCGCTCCGCTGACCTAGGCGACCGGCGTTCGACCTGTACCAACCACTATGTGACGTGACCGAAGACATGCCACATAGACGCCCTGCCGGTGGGTCCCGCAGCCGGCGGGCCCCGCAATCGATGGGCCCCAGCAGCCGGTGGGTCCCACGCGAAGACCAAGATGATGACATCAGGGCCCCATCCTTGTGCAGTTTTACCATTGTGCCCCGGGGGCGGTGGCCTATAGGACCCCTTGGGAGCCCTCCATGTAGGGGGGTTCTTCCCTGGCTCCACTCTGCCCCCCACACACACATTCTCACACAAGGAGAAATAGAGAGCTAGCTCTTCTTCCTCCTCCACCCAACACAGCTCGAGGAGCGCCATTGTAGCCCTCTTGTGACCCATATAGTAGATCTTGCAGGACTAGGGGTGTTACCTCCCAC
>NC_041390.1:518051254-518101118 GCF_002162155.2 Triticum dicoccoides | reverse complement strand
GTATCTCACATCGCTTGCCCCCAATCTCGCTTCTGGAACCCACCAGCGTCCTTTGGCCCCAACCACGTTCGATAAGTCTACCCACGGCATCTTCCATGAGCATACTACGACACTGTCTTCAGAGCTCCAAATGCCCTCTCAACCATTACTCTAAGGTTGAAGTGTCTGAGATTGAACAGTTCAGATGGTACTTGGTTTGCCTGAATGGTGGAAGAACACCTGGCCGACATGCATAGCCAACATCTCCTAGGTAGAACTTGCCATCTTGTATGTTGATGCCATCGGGTCTACACATGCCGACACTTAGAATGTTAGTATCATGTGTTGATCCTTCCCAGCCAGCCAACACGTATGTGAACTTCAAATCGGAGTCAACAGCAGGAAGCACACTATGGCATGTATAGTGCTTCCTCCCTCTATATGTTGCAGATTGTGACCTCGACACTCTGGCAGTGACATGAGTACCATCTATTGCCCCAATGCAATCCTGAAATGGCATTATAAGATGGTGTTATGGCTATAGCAGGACAATAACAGCATGTGAAGGCATGAACTACATCCTGTCAGTGCTCACCTTGAAGTATGGATACCATCTTGGGCTAGTTTGAATCATAGTAGCAGTCCGGCCGGATGGTGACACGATCATTTCTGCTCTAAGTTCCCGAACAGCACAGAGCCCTTGCCTGAAGTACCTACAAATGGTCTCCATTACTCTCCTAAAGGTGTTGTGCATAACTAAAAGGATCGATATAGTTGACTAGAGGGGGGTGAATAGGCAACTAATTTTTTTTAGCTTTTCTTTGCCAAATTAAACTTTGCATCAAAGTAGGCTGTCTAGATGTGCAACTAGGTGAGCAACCTATATGATGCATGATACGTCTCCAATGTATCTATAATTTGTGATTGCTTCATGCTATATTATCTACTGTTTTGGATGTTTATGGGCTTTATTATACACTTTTATATCATTTTTGGGACTAACCTATTAACCCAGAGCCCAGTGCCAGTTTCTGTTTTTACCTTGTTTTAGGGTTTCGAAGAAAAGGAAAATCAAACGGGGTCCAATTGACCTGAAACTTCACGGAACTCATTTTTGGAAGGAAAGAAGCCTAGAAGAATTGGAGTACACGCCAGGGGACTTACGAGGAGGCCACGAGGCAGGGGGCGCGCCCTCCACCCTCGTGGGCCCCTCGTGGCCCCCCTGACGTACTTCTTCCGCCTATATATCTCCATATACCCTAAAAATACCGGGGAAGAGATTAGATCGGGAGTTCCGCTGCCAGAAGCCTCCGTAGCCACCGAAAACCAATCTAGACCCGTTCCGGCACCCTGCCGGAGGGGGAATCCTTCTCCGGTGGCCATCTTCATCATCTCGGTGCTCTCCATGACGAGGAGGGAGTAGTTCTCCCTCAGGGCTGAGGGTATGTACCAGTAGCTATGTGTTTGATATCTCTCTCTCTCTCTCTCTCTCTCTCTCTCTCTCTCTCTCGTGCTCTTGAGGTGGTACGATCTTGATGTATCGCGAGCTTTGCTATTATAGTTGGATCCTATGATGTTTTCTCCCCCCTCTACTCTCTTGTAATGAATTGAGTTTCCCCTTTGAAGTTATCTTATCGGATTGAGTCTTTAAAGATTTGAGAACACTTGATGTATGTCTTGCCGTGCGTATCTGTGGTGACAATGGGATATCACGTGATTCACTTGATGTATGTTTTGGTGATCAACTTGCGGGTTCCGCCCATGAACCTATGCATAGGGGTTGGCACACGTTTTCGTCGTGATTCTCCGGTAGAAACTTTGGGGCACTCTTTGAGGTTCTATGTGTTGGTTGAATAGATGAATCTGAGATTGTGTGATGCATATCGTATAATCATACCCACGGATACTTGAGGTGACATTGGAGTATCTAGGTGACATTAGGGTTTTGGTTGATTTGTGTCTTAAGGTGTTATTCTAGTACGAACTCTAGGGCTGTTTGTGACACTTATAGGAATAGCCCAACGGATTGATTGGAAAGAATAACTTTGAGGTGGTTTCGTACCCTACCATAATCTCTTCGTTTGTTCTCTGCTATTAGTGACTTTGGAGTGACTCTTTGTTGCATGTTGAGGGATAGTTATGTGATCCAATTATGTTAGTATTGTTGAGGGAACTTACACTAGCGAAAGTATGAACCCTAGGCCTTGTTTCAACGCATTGCAATACCGTTTACGCTCACTTTTATCATTAGTTACCTTGCTGTTTTTATATTTTCAGATTACAAATACCTTTA
Organism: Triticum dicoccoides; assembly: GCF_002162155.2. Classification (NCBI taxonomy): domain Eukaryota; kingdom Viridiplantae; phylum Streptophyta; class Magnoliopsida; order Poales; family Poaceae; genus Triticum; species Triticum dicoccoides. The sequence continues at coordinate 518,098,846 of NC_041390.1, read as the reverse complement.
TCTACTATCCATATACCACTTGTTTCACCATCTCTTCGCCGAACTAGTGCACCTATACAATTTACCATTGTATTGGGTGTGTTGGGGACACAAGAGACTCTTTGTTATTTGGTTGCAGGGTTGCTTGAGAGAGACCATCTTCATCCTACGCCTCCAACAAATTGATAAACCTTAGTGTCGTGGGTTTGTCACAGGAGATGTCCTTGTGAAGGGACTTAGTCGTGGAGCCATCTCTACGGGTTAGCTTAAAGGGGTTAAACCGGACAAGGGGACACGGGGAGTTTTATACTAGTTCAGCCCCTTCGAGGAAGGTAAAAGCCTACGTCTAGTTGTGATTGGTATTGCTAGGGTTTCGAAGGCCAGGGAGTGAATCCGCTTTGTCTGGCTCTCAAGTTGTTGTTTGTCCCTAAACCGCGGCCGGGTCGTCCCTTTATATTCATAGGTTGACGCCCGCCGGGCTACAGAGTCCCGAAGCCGTATCATAAACGTGTCTGGTTCGGTCTCTACTCTTCATATCTTACAATACAAATTACATGACTAGGTCGGTTTACATTTACAGGCTATAACCCACCTTTGGGCCTTGGGCCTTCCGTAAAGCACCATCATCCTTGCATCTTCATGGGCTTCTAATCTTCAAAGAGTCAACCCGGCTACATAAGGCCGGTTTACCTCCAGTAGTAATATCCCCAACATTAGGCCCCAGATTGGTTTGAACTTGTTCATGTCAATCTTCTACACTTAGAAAAAATCTTCTCTCATATCTTCACCTTGATCTTGTAAACCGCCGTGACGTCATACTTCCAAATTATGATAAACCGCCCTGACGTCATCCATCCGTCGATGTCGGAGATTACCTTCATTTAATGTATATTCAGTCACCGAGGCGACACCTTTATTAACTTATCCATTTTTTGGGCTCCTCGATTCCCGCACTTGCCGTTTTGCCCCTTCGCCTTATAAATAGGGGCAGAGGACCCCTTTCTTTTCTTTCCGCTACCCATTCATCTCTTCTTCTTCCTCTCGACGACCCCGCACTCGAGCACCGCCGTCATCTTCGAACCTCGCCTCTGCTTCGTCGTCGGCCACTGCATCAACCTGTTCGCACCAGAGTTCCACAGCGCCCTTTCTGCGGCTTCCGTGGTCGCAGTAAGTCCTTTCCCCCTTCTTTCCTAGATCCATTAGGGTTTCCTCGCTGCTCTTGAGGTTCGTCCGAGCTTATAGCGTTGTTCTTCCTTGGCCCGTAGATGAATGCTTCGTGCTTATCATATCCCTTGTCGTGATGAATCTTTTGTTACCCTCACAAATCCTTATACGCAAAAAACTGCTGCAGTCCTTCATAAACTGTTTCGGGTCTTACCCTTTTTAGGTCGAAATATTTTGCTTTTCTGTCTTATCTTAGATCTGAAATATTTATACATCTCTGTGAAATATGTTTCTCCTCACACCATCATAAGCGGTTTAACTTTGCATAATCAATCTGTACCATTAGCCCTCTGATAAACCGGAAGAGCCTTTTGTCTCCATAATTATGTTTCGGTTTAACAGTGTCTGAGTACCCCTGTCATGGTATTACCTTTTATGCATTATTGCATTGATCTCCGGTTTATGCCATGTCCTCTATCAGTATGTCTCTTACTCCATTGTATCGTGCATATAATCATGCGTGATTTATAAACCGGCCTTTCATTTTCAGCTTGTTTGTTTCGCAATGGCCAAACAATTCACTGCCTGCAACTGGGCTCGTTCCCGGGTTACTGAGACTCGGTTGAATGAGATGGTCAGCATCGGCTCCCTACCTAAGAAAACTGAAATCAAATGGCGAGTTCCCGGAACAGAAAATCCTCCGACCCCAAGGCAGGGCGAGGTGGTGGTCTTTGTTGATCACATAGGCCATGGCTTCAAACCGCCAGGATCAAAGTTTTACCGAGATGTGCTTGCCAGCTTCCAACTTCATCCGCAAGATATCGGTCCCAACTCGGTCTCCAATTTATGCAACTTCCAGGTCTTCTGTGAAGTATATTTACAAGAAGAACCAACTGCAGAACTGTTCTGGGATTTCTTCCACTTAAACCGGCGCACAGAGTTTGTAAATGGACCGAACACAGAACTTGGTGGTGTCTCGATTCAAAAGCGGAAAGAGGTTGAATTTCCTCATGCCAAACATTATAGCCACCCAAAGGAATGGAACCAAACTTGGTTTTATAGCAGAGACACTTCGCTTGAAGATGAAAATCCCCTCCCCGGCTTTCGTGATCACAGAATATCCAACACTCACCCAATGCCACAACGCCTGAGCTCTTCAGAAAGGGCATACGCTCCTCAACTCGCCAAACTCCGGGCCTTTATGGCGAACGGTTTAGAAGGCGTGGACTTTGTGTGTTGTTGGATATGCTAGAGTATCTTGCCGCTAAGCCGGCGTCCCGGTTTAATGTGTGAATATACCGGTGAGGTTGACGACCCTCAACGCCATTGCAACATCCAATTATCTGAGGAAGAAGTCACTGAAGGTGTAAAGAAGATTCTGAATGAATCAGAACTGATCTGTAGTCAAACTGGTCTGAGTCCCTTCTATGCCAAAAACAAACCGCCTGCTGTAAGCATTATATTTCCCCCTCATCTCTAATATTTTTAGCTTATGCAACCTGTAATCCTTCTTCTTTGTATATAGGGAGATGACCCCTTCTGGAAACGGAAAACCGTAGAGAAAGCGGCAAAGCCGACTGGAGACAAAGCGGTCAAGCCATCCCACCCAAAGACCAAAGCCGTAAAACGGACGCCAAAATGGAAAACGGCTGACCGGATTACTATGGAGCTTGATGATGATACTGATGATCCAGAAGTTGTGGTAGAACTTGACTCACTTGGCTCTCTTTTCATGCATCTCATTAACAATGATCTTCCTCAGGAGGACGCGGAAGCTAGTCAAGTTGATGATGTAAAGGTAATTACCCTTTCCTCCGGTTCAGACTCTATGCCAACACAAAAACTCGCCAAGCAGTCCGGAAAGTAAGCTTTTTCTCATCCTCTTGCTCACTTGGATCCAACATTTATTTTGAAGACTCGGAAACATGAAGCTCGTCGGACAACCTGGCATAGTGGCCAACAGGTCACTTCAGCCGGTTTACCTGATACTCCGGTTCGGAAGCGCCGGTCTGAGGTCTCTCCTACTTCTGACCATTCTTACCCCAAGGCAGGTTATTTCAGACAGCCTCTTAATCCGTCCGATTCAAATTATCAGGTGACACCTCCTTCATCATCTGGTGAATCGACAGCAACTCAACTCCCCCCTTTGAAAACTGTGGCCGGGTGAGTTGTAAAAACCTTTCCTTTCAATGCATCATAAATCCTTTGAATAGGATGTTAATCCTCTTTTATTCTATTTGCAGGGCCAAAGCCAGACCCAGTAAGAAAGCTCGGACCACCAATCCGCTCGAAGATTCGGTCGCCAAAGAAGAAGAACCAAGAGGTGAACCGGAACAAACTCGTGAACCTGAAAGCCCTCATCCTGAAGCTGCTTCTGATAACCCACCCCTTGAAGGCCAAAATACTGATGAACCAGCAGACGCTAATCCTGCCGCGCCTGATGCTGAACCGGCAGAACCAAACCGGGCTAGTCCGGTGAAAGATGCTGAAATTCCAATATCATCAACCAAAAACCCTAAAGGCCAAGGTGATGACGTTATTATTACTGGAATGGGCCACAGCTCTCCTGGCCATCCCGTCATTTTGGCTCAACACAGTGCCAAAGAAGAGCAAGCTGCCAGGGAGAAAGGTAAATGGAGCAGCGATTTATCCAACTATGCTCATCTTAACGCTAATGAGCTCCATTCTGGCTTCTTGAACCGTCTGCACTCAAACCGGGATTATGAAGCCGGTTTGGTGAACTTGATGAAAGAGCGATATGAGGTAAATTCCTCTCCCTTTGTTTATTGATTTATAGCTGAAATACTATCCCAAGTAGCCCCCAAGGGCCGTTTTATGATTGTTAATCATAAACCAGGTCTTTGTACACTTTAAGCATCTCATCATTAATCCTTGCAATGGCAGGTATCTAACAATAGATAAGACTCATCTTGAAATAATTAGATAACTTTCTGCAGCATAGCCCCCAAAGGCCGATTTAACTTGGCAAGTTAATCCGGTTTTTAATCCACACATCCATTTTAGAACAGACGCGCATTAGCCCCCAAGTGTCAAGGATAATGCTTGCATTGTTCTGGAGACTTGTATAAAGTGTAGTACTTAAGAGCAAATAGGCATTAGCCCCCAAGTATGAAGTGCATAACCTTGTTATACGCTTTGTACTTAGCACATATATATACTGTTTGTTTAACATACCTTCAACGTGGCAGGCTGAACTAAGAAGCAAAGATGCCCGAAATTCTGACTTGCAAGAGAATGTGAAGTCACAACAAGTCGAGGCTGAAAAAGCCAAAGAAGAGCTGACCCAGGCCCTGGCCGTGATGGAAAAGTTGAAAGAATCTTTCAACAAAGATCGTGCTGACTAGGAAACCGAGAAATCCGGTTTAACCAAAAGAGCTATAGACGCCGAGGCAGCCCTGAAGCCAGTGGTAGATGAACTAGCCGGTTTGAAACACCAAATCAATGCTATGACCTCTGCTATCTTTGGTAAGTACCCGCTTTATGTGTGTTGCATAAGTTGATGAACCTTATAACTGACCGAAATGTTGATAAAATCTTTGATAGGTACCCGGATACTCATCTTGGCACAGATATGCGGATGGAACTCAAACCGGCATACACATTGATTGAATAGTTGTACTCTGGGTCTCGGTGGGCTATTTGCACGGCAGCTTATAACAAACCGGCTCCCACTTTGATTAAAGAAACTCTTGAGAAGTTGGCCATGTTACCAGCCCGCATCGCCGAGTTGAAGAAAGCAGCTGCCAGAGCCGGAGCTTTAACTACACTTATTCGAGCAAAAGCCTGGATTCCAGATCTTGAAGCGGAAGACACCATCAAAGGATACCCGGTGTTAAAGAAGATGGTTCCAACTTTGACAATGATGATCTCCGGCGGCTGACCAAACAGATGCGGCCAGCAGCCAGCAAGTTGGCCGATGATACAGATTTGTCCCATTTTCAACCGTTTTATAATGCGGAGGGGAAGAGGCAGTCGGCCGACATCCATGAAGTTGAAGAACTTGTGCCTCCAATTCGTAAGCACACTTATGCTCCTGATATTAACCCCTCCAATCTTATCCATGAAGAAGCGGTGTTTCAAGCTTTAACTGGAATCGATTGGTCAACGGTTGATTTCCAGCGTCTGGGGAGGGATGAAGAAGTGCCCACACCAACTGACCCTCAACCATCAAACCGTCCAGACGAAGCATCCTAAACTGGTTGCCGGTTTACTGTCCACCGTGTGCCAATCTTGTGAAAAACAATTATGCCATTGGAGTCGTTTTGAAGGCTTCTTGTAATAGGATAGCTAAAAACTCCTTTATTTGCCATGCCATCGAGCATGTTTTGTAATGCCTCATGACAACTTGTGCCACCCTTTGGGATATATTTATGCATAACCCATGATGAATTGTGTTCCTGGGTTTAACAACTTAAAAGTGTCTAGCGGTTTACCGCTAGACTGGTCAATATATCCAGGAAGTGTACAAGACATAGATGAAATAATCAAAGTGTTTGTACAAAATGCAATATACATAACATACCTCATTGGTTGACCAACGGTGTATATGGCAAAGGTGTTAATACCAATCCGGAGAGTTGATAACCTCATCTCTATACTGCTGGTTTATATATTAAACCGGACCGGGATAACTACCGGGTTTTCTTTATAACACTGGTGATTTAGTCAAACCAGACCGGGTCAATAAACACCGGTTTATAACTAATCATGTGTCAACAACTTGTAGTTGAGAAGCAAGCCGGGTCAAGGACACCGGTTTATCAAAAAATACTTATGAATTTCAACAAACAAAACTCAAACAGGAAAATATGCAAGGCTTTTTACGAGCTGCCAGGCTCCAAATCGAGGCTTTTCATGGGCTGTCAGGCCTCTGAGTTAAACCATTTAACAAAGCCTTTTAAGATGGGCCTCCAATTAACCAATCATCATTTTAACTTTAACAAGTTCAGGGTCTATAAAAGATTGACATGTCAAACGTTCGATGGGTCATACCAGGATTACCTGGACAGGAGTGGCTTACTTGATGAAGGCAGGTTAACCCGGGTTTTTAGGTGAATACACCAGGCTTCCAAGCCGTGGCTTGATAGCCAATTATGAGGGTCCTTTCAAACTCTTTGTTGCTTGCACAAAGAGCCCCCAAGTAACTTTGTGAGCTGTGCTCCGTGGGTGCCCATGTTTGAGTTTGTGCTTTGTGCAACACTCTCTTTGGCCCCACATAATTTCCTTTCTGGCTAAACGCCTATCAAGAGGTGTAGCTGTGGTGTGATAACAACCAAGCCCCCTGGTGATATCCCTTTGTCGTTTCAAACCGATCAAGAGGTGTAGCTATGGTTCAAATATGACCAAGCCCCCTAGTGATATTCTTTATATCCGTGCGGCTGTAGAGACCGGTTTAACAAAAAACTCCGCTTTGTCAGTAGAAACTCTTGTGATCACACACATGATGTAAAAAGAACAGAGACCCCACTTTAATGGAGGCTCCGGTTATTATATAATATATACATTATCATAAATATGTACATAAGAAGAGCATATGGCTCAAGTATAGTAAGCCCGAAGAAGAGCTATGTTCCATGGCCGCTTGGTCTCCTCCTTCGATTGACGTGAGTCTTTATGCTCTCGAACATCAATGAGGTAGTAAGACCCGTTGTGCAGATTTTTGCTGACCACAAAGGGTCCTTCCCAAGGTGGGGATAACTTGTGCCTATCAGTCTGATCCTGGATGAGCCGGAGCACCAAATTGCCTTCTTGAAAGGTTCTGGTTTTAACCCGGCGGTTGTGATAACGTCGGAGATCTTGTTGATAAATCGCCAATCATGCCGCTGCAAGATCACGCTCTTCATCCAACAGGTCCAGAGAATCCTGACGTGCCTTCTCATTATCAACTTCAACATAAGCTGTCACACGGGGCGAATCGTGACGAATGTCACTAGGAAGAACGGCCTCCGCTCCATAGACCATGAAGAAAGGTGTATAACCTGTAGACCTATTGGGTGTGGTGTTGATGCTCCATAACACAGAAGGTAGCTCCTCAACCCAACAACCCGACGTCCGCTTTAAGGGAACCATAAGCCTGGGTTTGATACCCCGTAGAATTTCTTGATTTGCCCTCTCTGCTTGACCATTAGATTGGGGGTGAGCCACCGATGCTAGATCAAGCCGGATGTGCTCACGTTGACAAAATTCTTCCATCTCCCCTTTTGAAAAGTTAGTACCATTATCTGTTATAATGTTGTGTGGAAAGCCAAACCGGAATATCACCTTATTGATGAATTGAACCGCCCTGGTTGCATCACACTTGCTGACTGGCTCTGCCTCCACCCATTTAGTGAATTTATCAACTGCTACTAACAGGTGGGTCTTTTTATCCTTAGAGCACTTGAAGGGTCCAACCATATCAAGCCCCCAAGTTGCAAACGGCCACGTAATTGGAATCATCCGCAACTCTTGAGCCGGAACATGCACACGGCGGGCAAATTTTTGACATCCATCACATCTCTTGACTAAATCCTCCGCATCAGTATGCGCCATCAACCAGTAAAAACCGTGGCAAAAAGCCTTGGCAACCAAAGACTTTGAACCGGCGTGGTGACCGCAATCCCCTTCATGGATTTCTCACAAAATCTCACAACCTTCTTGAGGAGAAACACAACGCTGAATTGCTCCTGAAACACTGTAACGATGTAACTCCCCGTTGAGTATGGTCATGGACTTTGAACACCGAATTATCTGTCGAGCCAACGTTTCATCGTCTGGTAACTTGCCCCAGTTCATGTAAGCCAGATATGGGATCGTCCAATCCGGTATGGCATGCAGAGCTTCCACCAACTGAGCCTCCGGATCAGGAATAGCCAAATCTTCTTCGGTTGGCACCTTGACTGATGGATTATGCAACACATCAAGAAAGACATTAGGCGGGACCGGTTTACGCTGGGAACCAAGACGACTTAAAGCGTCCGCCGCTTCATTCTTCCGCCGGTCTATATGGTCCACCTAATAACCCTTAAAGTGACCAACCACTGCGTCCACCTCTCGCCGATATGCAGCCATGAGTGGGTCCTTAGAGTCCCAAGTGCCAGACACTTGCCGAGCCACTAGATCTGAATCGCCGAAGCACTTAACCCGGCTCAAATTCATCTCCTTAGACATCCGAAGACCGTGGAGCAAAGCCTCATATTCAGCTGCATTGTTAGTATAAGGGAACATTAAACGGAGGACATAACAAAACTTGTCACCTCGTGGGGAAGTTAGTATGACTCCAGCCCCCGAGCCCTCCAACTGTCTGGATCCATCAAAATGAATAGTCCAATATGTATTATTTGGTTTCTCTTTAGGCGCCTGTAACTCTGTCCAATCATTGATGAAGTCCACGAGTGCCTGGGATTTGATCGCTGTGCGGGGTATATATTTGAGCCCATGAGGTCCAAGCTCAATAGCCCACTTGGCAATCCGGCCAGTTGCTTCTCTGTTTTGAATGATATCGCCCAGAGGAGCTGAGCTGACCATTGTGATGGGATGGCCCTGAAAATAATGTTTAAGCTTCTGGCTTGCCATAAATACTCCATACACCAGCTTTTGCCAATGTGGATACCTCTGCTTTGACTCAATGAGCACCTCGCTGATATAATAAACCGGCCGTTGAACCGGATATTCCTTGCCAAGATCCTTGCGCTCTACTACAATGGCTACGCTAACAGCCCGGGCATTAGCAGCCACATATAAATAATGGCTCTTTATCGATTGGTGCTGCGAGCACGGGCGGTTCAGCTAGCTGCCTCTTCAGATCCTCAAATGCTTTATCAGCTGCCTCACTCCAGACAAAGTTATCTGTTTTCTTGAGCATCTGATATAAGGGGATGGACTTCTCTCCAAGGCGACTGATAAACCAACTCAAGGTTGTAATCCGGCTGGCCAGACGTTGAACATCGTTGATACACGACGGTTTAGCCAAGGACGTAATTGCTGCAAAAAAATTCGGATTAGCCTCAATGCCTCTGTTTGACACCAGAAAACCTAAGAGCTTGCCTACCGGGACACCAAAGACACACTTCTCTGGATTGAGCATCATCTTATAAATCCGGAGATTGTCAAAGGTTTCTCTTAAATCATCTATCAATGTCTCCTCCTTTCTGGATTTTACCACAATATCATCCACATATGCATGAACATTGCGCCCAATTTGTTTATGAAGGCAATTCTGAACACATCGCTGGTAAGTTGCCTCAGCACTCTTGAGTCCAAAAGGCATGGAGACATAGCAGAAGGCTCCAAAGGGAGTTATGAAAGCTGTTTTCTCCTCGTCCTTAACCGCCATTTTGATCTGATGATAACCAGAGTAAGCATCTAGAAAATACAAACGGTCACAACCTGCCGTAGCATCAATTATCTGATCAATGCGAGGGAGAGCAAAGGGGTCTGCAGGGCAAGCCTTGTTTAAATCTGTGTAATCCACACACATGCGCCAAGTGCCGTTTTTCTTAAGAACCAGCACCGGATTAGCTAACCACTCTGGATGAAAAACCTCGACAATAAACCCTGCGGCCAACAGACGGGCTACCTCTTCACCAATAGCCTTCCGTCTCTCTTCATTGAAGCGGCGGAGGAACTTCCGGACCGGTTTAAACTTAGGATCAATATTGAGTGTGTGCTCAGCGAGTTCCCTCGGTACACCTTGCATGTCAGAAGGTTTCCATGCAAAGATGTCCCGATTCTCACGGATGAACTCGATGAGCGCGCTTTCCTATTTGGGATCCAGGTTAGCGCTGATGCTGAACTGTTTGGATGAATTGCCAGGAACAAAGTCAACCATCTTAGTATCTGTAGCCGATTTGAACTTCAACGCCGGATCATGTTCTGTAGTTGGCTTTTTCAAAGAGGTCATGTCTGCCGGATCAACTTGCTCCTTATAGAATTTCAACTCTTTCGTGGCACAAACCGACTCAGCATAAGCCGCATCACCTTCCTCACACTCCAAAGCAATCTTTCTACTTCCATGTACTGTGATAGTCCCCTTATGACCTGGCATTTTAAGCTGTAGATAAACATAACACGGCCTCGCCATGAATTTGGCATAGGCCGGCCGCCCAAACAAGGCGTGGTACGGACTTTTGATCTTTACCACCTCAAATGTCAATGTTTCTGACCTTGAATCATAGTCATCTCCAAAAGCTACCTCCAAAGCTATCTTGCCAACAGGATATGCAGACTTACTAGGCACCACACCATGAAAGACTGTATTGGATGGTTTAAGATTCTTATCTGTCAACCCCATACGGCGGAATGTATCATAATATAAAATGTTGATACTACTTCCCCCATCCATGAGTACTTTGGTAAATTTGTATCCCCCAACTTGAGGGGCTACCACCAGGGCCAAGTGACCTGGATTATCAACCCGGGGTGGGTGATCCTCTCTACTCCACAGAATAGGTTGCTCAGACAAGCGTAAATACTGAGGTACTGCTGGTTCAACAGAGTTTACTGCCCTTTTGTGAAGCTTCTGATCACGTTTACACAAACTAGTAGTGAAGACATGATATTGCCCGATGTTTAGCTATTTGGGATTGCTCTGATAACCCGACTGCTGCTGCTGCTGCTGATTCCCCTGATGGTTGTAACCTCCGTGGTTGCCTTGGTACCCTTGATTGAGGTGTCCGGTTTGGTTGCCTTGAAACCCTAAACCGGAACCACCACCTCCGTAGCCCGGTCAATGGAAACCTCTTCCTAAACCATCGGGCGGGTTGTTATCATACTGGAACATATTGGAATTCTTGAAATCCCGCATGATATAACAGTCCTTCCAAAGATGTGATGCTGGCTTCTCCTTTGATCCATGCTTTGGACAGGGCTGATTTAACAGGCGCTCCAAATTGGGGCCTAAACCTCCGCCCCTCTGGGGCTGCTTGCCCTTACGGCACTGGCCATTCTCCTGTGCATTGGTGTTAGCAACAAAGTCCAAGCTGCTGTCGGCGTTGCACTTACTACCGTTTCCATGGCCTGCTGGATTATGCTGCTGACCCTTGGCATTGCCGTTCTTCTTACCTTTCCCCGGTTTATCCTCCTCTGAGTCCGGGTCCTTGGTATTATCTGAATCGGCGTATTTAACCAAAGCGGCCATGAGCGTTGACATATCATTGCAGTGACGTTTGAGTCTTCCCAACTTCTGTTTGAGTGGTAAGAAACGGCAATTGCCCTCCAATGTTAACACTGCAGTGTCTGCATTGATACGATCTGATGAATGCAAAATCGCTGAGACCCATTTGACCCAATGGGTCATGGACTCCCCTTCCTCTTGGACACAAGCGGCCAGATCCACGATTGACATCGGCTGCTTACAAGTATCTTTGAAGTTCTGCATGAACCGGTGCTTTAACTCAACCCACGATCCGACAGAATTGGTTGGTAGGCTCTTCAACCAAGTGCGAGTTGTTCCTTCCAACATCATGGTGAAATATTTAGCACACACTGCCTCATCCACATCTAACATCTCCATTGCCATCTCATAGCTCTCCACCCACGCCTCTGGTTGCAAATCGGCGGTGTAATTTGGTACCTTACGAGGTCCCTTGAAATCCTTGGGCAGTCTCACATTACGCAAAGCGGGGGTAAGACACGGCACCCCTAAGGAACTGAACACCACACCTGGCTCCACTGAGGCCGTAGGGTGAACCGGAGTATGTTGTCGTGCTCCGTGTCGAGCTGCCAACTCGGCCTCCCGACGTGCGCAGCCATGGTCCACAACATCCTGTGCATTAGTGCCTCCCCCTGCCGGGTTGTTTCCTCGTGGTGAATTTTGGTGACGTGCACTACTGGATACGACCGGTTTGTCCTCCACGTGTCTGCTATAGCTCTGGCTTGGACGGGGAGTGGAATGAATCCTCTCACGACTGTGTGAATACGCCTGCTGTTGATTTAGTGTTGTTTGAAGGAGATCCCTTGCCCGACGTGCTTCCACTGCAACCGGTGACTCGCCGTCGGTTGGGAGGGCCGCTAGGCGTGAAGCAGCAGCCACAATGTTGTCCAACGGGTTGGAATAATGCCCAGGAGGTGTTGGTACATACTGTGGCACAACGTTGTTCTGGTGAGGCGGGTCCATCGTGCGCTGTTGAACCGGCGCCCCTGTTCCCGGCGCCTCCGCCCGATTTAGTATGGGTTGGTTACCAGCTCCTGCTCCTGGTGTGTTGAAGAGATTCTGCGGCTCATAAACCGACGGGAGACGCGATCGGTACCTTCTTCTCATGACTTCCTCTGAAGCATTCTGATCCAGTCTAATCTGGTGGGCCTGTGCTTCCAATTCAGCCCGTTCTGTAGCCATCCTAGCATTCTCTGTCGCCAGGTACGCTTTAGCCTGGGCTATCTGATCTTTCACTTTTGCAATCTCTACATTGTGTTGATCCCTGGCTACTGCATCCACCTCTGCGGCCATCAACGTTGCCAAAGCGTCGAACAAATCAGACGGGACTTGGGCTGGTGGCGGCGCTGAGCTTCCTGCCCCTGCTGGTGTGGCCGTTGTTGAACCGGAGAGCATTGCTGCGGCAGTAGATGAATGAGGCGCTGATTGTGTGCCGGCCATGAAGATGGCGGCCCAGTTTGGCAGATCAGGGGAATCCGGAATACTGTTGCCCTCGGATCCTCCATCAATCCGGCTGTCCTGCAACTGGTAAAGTGATTCAGTCTCTTCAGAAGACTCGTCATCAGAACAGACCACGATCTCTCCATCGGACATCGGCCCGTCCTCGTACCTCGATCCATGGATGACACCCATGAAAACATGCCTTGCCTCGGGCTGAACCGGTGAAGAACTTGCACGCCGAGCCGTTTCGATGATGTCGGTGCAGATGTCCGGCTCAGGGGCCGGTTCGCCGATCTTGCCGATGAAGACGTGAATCCCACCAAAGGGGACCCAGGACCCGTATTCGATTGAATCGGCCTCGGGAACCCATCCCGCGTTGTCGATGTAGAGCTTTCCGCGACGACTCTTCGTCATCCGGCCCATAGCGTATCCCTTAATTCCATCGAAGCTGCCCTTCAAGAACTCAAAACCATCGTGCAATAGCCCCACGGTGGGCGCCAACTGTCGTGGGTTTGTCACGGCAGATGTCCTTGTGAAGGGACTTAGTCGTGGAGCCATCGCTACGGGTTAGCTTAAAGGGGTTAAACCGGACAAGGGGACACGGGGAGTTTGATACTAGTTCGGCCCCTTCGAGGAAGGTAAAAGCCTATGTCTAGTTGTGATTGGTATTGCTAGGGTTTCGAAGGCCAGGGAGTGAATCCGCTTTGTCTGGCTCTTGAGTTGTTGTCTGTCCCTAAACCGCGGCCGGGTCATCCCTTTATATTCATAGGTTGACGCCCGCCGGGCTACAGAGACCCTAAGCCGGATCATAAACGTGTCCGGTTCGGTCTCTACTCTTCCTATCTTACAATACAAGTTACATGACTAGGTCGGTTTACATTTATCCGTAAAGCGCCATCATCCTTGCATCTTCATGGGCTTCTAATCTTCAAAGAGTCAACCCGGCTACATAAGGCCGGTTTACATCCAGTAGTAATATCCCCAACACTTAGGTCATCCACTTGAGGAAAATTTTCTACTGTCCTACAAACCTCTGCACTTGGAGGCCCAACAACGTCTACAAGAAGAAGGTTGTGTAGTAGACATCAAGCTCTTTTCTGGCGCCGTTGCCGGGGAGGCAAGGAAAGCGACACTAACACCCCGTCAACTAAGCTCTTTTCTGGCGCCGTTGTCGGGGAGGTGAGTGCTTGAAGGTATATCTTTAGATCTTGCAATCGAGTCTTTTAGTTTCTTGTTTTATCACTAGTTTAGTTTATAAAAGAAAATTACAAAAAAATGGAATAAAGGTTACCTCATATGCTTCATCTTTTTAATATCTATCATGAAAATAAGGATTCTGATAATTGTTCTCAAGTGCTAGAAGAATAATGCATTAGAATGTTTGGCACTAAATATTTGAATAATGAGCATGATTGCAATGTTGTTAGTATGAATTCCTTGAATATCCATGATGCTAATGATATGCAAAGCCAAAAGCTTGGGAAGCTATGTTTGATGAAGATGATATTTTTTGTCCCCCAAGTTTTGATGAGCAAATTTATTATGATGAAAGCATGCCTCCTATTTATGATGATTATATTCATGAAAGTTGATTTGGAGAGGTCATGACTTTATTTATGATGAATCCACTATTTCGGAAGAGGTTCCAATTGATTGTGAGAACAAAGTTGCTATCTATGATGATTATTGTGATGACTTGTATGCTATAAAGAATAATGATATCCATGAAACTTGTCATTATGATTTTAGTTTTCAATTGGATTATGCCTCACATGATAATTATTTTGTTGAGTTTGCTCCCACTATTATTCATGAGAAGAAATTTGCTTATGTGGAGAGTAATAAAATTTCTATGCTTGTAGATCATGAAAAGAATGCTTTAGGTGCTGGTTATATTTTTGAATTCATTCATGATGCTACTGAAAATTATTATGAGGGAGGAATATATGCATGTACGAATTGCAATACTATCAAGTTTCCTCTCTATGTGCTTAAAGTTTTGAAGTTATGCTTGTTTTACCTTCCTATGCAAGTTGATTCTTGTTCCCACAAGTTGTTTGCTCACAAAATCCCTATGCATAGGAAGAGGGTTAGACTTAAATGTGCTAGTCATATTCTTCATGATGCTCTCTTTATGTTACAATTCTTATCTTTTATATGAGCATCATCGAAATCATCATGCCTAGCTAGGGGCATTAAACGATACTGCTTGTTGGGAGGCAACCCAATTTTCCTTTTGTTCCTTGCTTTTTATTCCTTTTTAGTAATAAATAATTTATCTAGCCTCTGTTTAGATGTGGTTTTATGCATTTAATTAGTGTTTGTGCCAAGTAGAACCCTTGGGAAGACTTGGGGGAAGTCTTTGCGATCATGCTGTAAAAAAAGAAACTTTAGCACTCACGAGAATTGCTGCCATTTTTATTTGGAGAGTGCTATTTAGTTAATTATTTTTGAAAATGATTAATAGATAAATTACTCAGGTCCAGCAATTTATTTGAGAATTTTATGAGTTCCAGAAGTATACGTTTGATTCAGATTACTACAGACCGTTCTGTTTTCGATGTGTTATTTACTTATTTTGATGAATCTATGGCTAGTAAAAGAGTTTATAAACCATAGAGAAGTTGGAATACAGTAGGTTTAACACACATATAAATAAAGAATGAGTTCATTACAGTACCTTGAAGTGGTGATTTATTTTCTTATACTAACGGAGCTTACGAGTTTTCTGTTAAGTTTTGTGTTGTGAAGTTTCCAAGTTTTGGGTAAGGATTCGATGGACTATGGAATAAGGAGTGGCAAGAGCCTAAGCTTGGGGATGCCCAAGGCACCCCAAGGTAATATTCAAGGATAGCCAAGATCCTAAGCTTGAGGATTGTTGGAAATATGCCCTAGAGGCAATAATAAAAGTATTATTATATTTCAATGTTCATGATAAATGTCTTTTGTTCATGCTATAACTGTATTATCCGGAAATCGTAAGACATGTGTGAATACTTAGACCACAATATGTCCCTGGTGAGCCTCTAGTTGACTAGCTCGTTGTGATCAACAGATAGTCATGGTTTCCTGACTATGGACATTGGATGTCGTTGATAACGGGATCACATCATTAGGAGAATGATGTGATGGACAAGACCCAATCATAAGCATAGCATAAAAGATCGTGTAGTTCGTTTTGCTAGAGCTTTGCCAATGTCAAGTATCTCTTCCTTCGACCATGAGATCGTGTAACTCCCGGATACCGTAGGAGTGCCTTGGGTGTATCAAACGTTACAACGTAACTGGGTGACTATAAAGGTGCATTACAGGTATCTCCGAAAGTAGCTGTTGGGTTGACACGGATCGAGACTGGGATTTGTCACTCCGTATGACGGAGAGGTATCTCTGGGCCCACTCGGTAATGCATCATCATAATGAGCTCAATGTGACCAAGGTGTTGGACATGGGATCATGCATTACGGTACGAGTAAAGTGACTTGCCGGTAACGAGACTGAACAAGGTATTGGGATACCGACGATCGAGTCTCGGGCAAGTAACGTACCGATTGACAAAGGGAATTACATACAGGGTTTGATCGAATCCTCGACATAGTGGTTCATCCGATGACAACATCGAGGAGCATGTGGGAGCCATCATGGGTATCCAGATCCCGCTGTTGGTTATTGACCTGAGAGCGTCTCGGTCATGTCTGCATGTCTCCCGAACCTGTAGGGTCTACACACTTAAGGTTCGGTGACGCTAGGGTTATTAGGAAGACTAGTATGTGACTACCGAATGTTGTTCGGAGTCCCGGATGTGATCCTGGACGTCACGAGGAGCTCCGGAAGGGTCCGGAGGTAAAGATTTATATATGGGAAGTTGTCAAACGGACGCCGGGAAGTTTCGGGGTCATACCGGTATTGTACCGGGGCCACCGGAAGGGTTCCGGGGGTCCACCGGGAGGGGCCACCCCTCCCGGGGGGCCACATGGGCTGCGTGGGGCAGGGAGCCAGCCCCTGGTGGGCTGGCCGCACCCCCTCCCTTGGGCCCATGCGCCTAGGGTTGAGGGGGGGAACCCTAGAGGGGGCGCCCCCTTGGCTTGGGGGGCAAGCCACCCTCTCCCCCTCTCCCCTTGGCCGCCGCACCCCCCCTAGATGGGTTCTAGGGGGCCGGCCCCCTTCTCCCTTCCCCCTATAAATAGAGGGGTGAGGGGAGGGCAGCCGTACCACCCTCCAAGGCGCAGCCCTCCCCTCCCCAACACCTCTCCTCCTCCGTTGTGTGCTTGGCGAAGCCCTGTCGGAGTACTGCCTCTCCACCATCACCACGCCGTCGTGCTGCCGGTGGAGCTGTCTTCCTCAACCTCTCCTTCCCCCTTGCTGGATCAAGAAGGAGGAGACGTCTCCCATCCCGTACGTGTGTTGAACGCGGAGGTGCTGTCCGTTCAGCACTTGGTCATCGGTGATTCGAATCACGTCGAGTACGACTCCATCATCACCTTGCAAGCTTCCGCACACGATCTACAAGTGGTATGTAGATGCAAACTCTCTCCCTTGACTCGTTGCTTAGATGAACTCATAGATGGATCTTGGTGAAACCATAGGAAAAATTTTAATTTTCTGCAACGTTCCCCAACAGTGGCATCATGAGCTAGGTCTATGCGTAGTTCTCTTTGCACGAGTAGAACACAATTTTGTTGTGGGCGTGGATTTTGTCATCTTACTTGCCTCTACTAGTCTTTTCTTGCTCAACGGTATTGTGGGATGAAGCGGCCCGGACCAACCTTACACGTACGCTTACGTGAGACCGGTTCCACCGACTGACATGCACTAGTTGCATAAGGTGGCTGGCGGGTGTCTGTCTCTCCCACTTTAGTTGGAGCGGAATCGATGAACAGGGCCCTTATGAAGGGTAAATAGAAGTTGACAAAATCACGTTGTGGTGCTTCGTAGGTAAGAAAACGTTCTTGCTAGAACCCAATTGCAGCCACGTAAAAGATGCAACAACAATTAGAGGACGTCTAACTTGTTTTTGCAGCGATTGATCATGTGATGTGATATGGCCAGAAGTTGTGATGAATGATGAATTGTGATGTATGAGATCATGTTCTTTGTAATAGGATTCACGACTTGCATGTCGATGAGTATGACAACCGGCAGGAGCCATAGGAGTTGCCTTTATTTTTTGTATGACCTGCATGTCATTGAATAACGCCATGTAAACTACTTTACTTTATTGCTAAACGTTAGTCATAGAAGTAGAAGTAGTCGTTGGCGTGACAACTTCATGAAGACATGATGATGGAGATCATGATGATGGAGATCATGGTGTCAAGCCGGTGACAAGATGATCATGGAGCCCCGAAGATGAAGATCAATGGAGCTATATGATTTTGGCCATATCATGTCACAACTATATAATTGCATGTGATGTTTATTATGTTTATGCATCTTGTTTACTTAGGACGACGGTAGTAAATAAGATGATCCCTTACAAAATTTCAAGAAGTGTTCTCCCCTAACTGTGCACCGTTGCTACAGTTCGTCGCTTCTAAGCACCACGTGATGATCGGGTGTGATGGATTCTTACGTTCACATACAACGGGTGTAAGACAGTTTTACACAGCGAAAACACTTAGGGTTAACTTGACGAGCCTAGCATGTGCAGACATGGCCTCGGAACACGGAGACCGAAAGGTCGAACACGAGTCGTATGGAAGATATGATCAACATGAGAATGTTCACCGACGATGACTAGTCCGTCTCACGTGATGATCGGACACGGCCTAGTCGACTCGGATCGTGTAACACTTAGATGACTAAAGGGATGTCTAATCTGAGTGGGAGTTCATAATTTGATTAGAACTTAATTATCATGAACTTAGTCTAAAACCTTTGCAAATATGTCTTGTAGATCAAATGGCCAACGCTCATGTCAACATGAACTTCAACGCGTTCCTAGAGAAAACCAAGCTGAAAGATGATGGCAGCAACTATACGGACTGGGTCCGGAACCTGAGGATCATCCTCATAGCTGCCAGGAAACAATATGTCCTAGAAGGACCGCTAGGTGACGCTCCCGTCCCAGAGAACCAAGACATTATGAATGCTTGGCAAACTCGCGCTGATGATTACTCCCTCGTTCAGTGCGGCATGCTTTACAGCTTAGAACCGGGGCTGCAAAAGCGTTTTGAGCATCACGAAGCATATGAGATGTTCGAAGAGCTGAAACTAGTTTTCCAAGCTCATGCCCGGGTCGAGAGATATGATGTCTCCGACAAGTTCTACAGTTGTAAGATGGAGGAAAACAGTTCTGTCAGTGAGCACATCCTGAAGATGTCTGGG
This sequence comes from Triticum dicoccoides, assembly GCF_002162155.2. Classification (NCBI taxonomy): domain Eukaryota; kingdom Viridiplantae; phylum Streptophyta; class Magnoliopsida; order Poales; family Poaceae; genus Triticum; species Triticum dicoccoides. The sequence goes on along the minus strand of NC_041390.1, from coordinate 518,079,786 downwards.
TTGCACAACCGTATGACCCAGCTGAACATTAACCTCCCAGATGAGGCGGTCATTGACAGAATCCTCCAGTCGCTCCCACCAAGCTACAAGAGCTTTGTGATGAACTACAACATGCAGGGGATGGAAAAGACCATTCCTGAAGTGTTCTCGATGCTGAAGTCAGCAGAGGCTGAAATCAAGAAAGAACATCAAGTGTTGATGGTCAATAAGACCACTAAGTTCAAGAAGGGCAAGGGTAAGAAGAACTTCAAGAAGGACGGCAAAGATGTTGCCGCGCCTGGTAAGCCAGTTACCGGGAAGAAGTCAAAGAATGGACCCAAGCCTGAGACTGAGTGCTTTTATTGCAAGGGGAAGGGTCACTGGAAGCGGAACTGCCCCAAATACTTAGCGGATAAGAAGGCTGGCAACACCAAAGGTATATTTGATATACATGTGATTGATGTGTACCTTACCAGTACTCGTAGTAACTCCTGGGTATTTGATACCGGTGCCATTGCTCATATTTGTAACTCACAGCAGGAGCTGCGGAATAAACGGAGACTGGCGAAGGACGAGGTGACGATGCGCGTCGGGAATGGTTCCAGAGTCGATGTGATCGCCGTCGGCACGCTGCCTCTACATTTACCTACGGGATTAGTTTTGAACCTTAATAATTGTTATTTAGTGCCAAGTTTGAGCATGAACATTGTATCTGGATCTCGTTTGATACGAGATGGCTACTCATTTAAGTCTGAGAATAATGGTTGTTCGATTTATATGAGAGATATGTTTTATGGTCATGCTCCGATGGTCAATGGTTTATTCTTAATGAATCTCGAGCGTAATATTACACATGTTCATAGTGTAGATGCCAAAAGATTTAAAGTTGATAACGATAGTCCCACATACTTGTGGCACTGCCGCCTTGGTCACATTGGTGTCAAGCGCATGAAGAAGCTCCATGCTGATGGACTTTTGGAGTCTCTTGATTATGAATCGTTTGACACATGCGAACCATGCCTCTTGGGCAAAATGACCAAGACTCCGTTCTCCGGAACAATGGAGCGAGCAACCAACTTGTTGGAAATCATACATACCGATGTGTGCGGTCCAATGAGCGTTGAGACTCGCGGAGGATATCGTTATGTTCTCACTCTCACTGATGACTTGAGTAGATATGGGTATGTCTACTTAATGAAACACAAGTCTGAGACCTTTGAAAAGTTCAAGGAATTTCAGAATGAGGTAGAGAATCAACGTGACCGAAAGATAAAATTCTTACGATCAGATCGTGGAGGAGAATCTTAAGTCACGAATTTGGTACACACTTAAGGAAATGTGGAATCGTTTCACAACTCACGCCGCCTGGAACACCTCAGCGAAACGGTGTGTCCGAACGTCGTAATCGCACTCTATTGGATATGGTACGGTCTATGATGTCTCTTACTGATTTACCGCTATCATTTTGGGGATACGCTCTAGAGACAGCTACATTCACTTTAAATAGGGCACCGTCTAAATCCGTTGAGACGACACCGTATGAATTATGGTTTGGAAAGAAACCTAAGCTGTCGTTTCTAAAAGTTTGGGGATGCGATGCTTATGTCAAGAAACTTCAACCTGAAAAGCTCGAACCCAAGTCGGAAAAATGCGTATTCATAGGATACCCTAAGGAAACTGTCGGGTATACCTTCTACTTAAGATCCGAAGGCAAGATCTTTGTTGCCAAGAACGGATGCTTTCTGGAAAAAGAGTTTCTCTCGAAAGAAGTAAGTGGGAGGAAAGTAGAACTCGATGAAGTACTACCTCTCGAACGGGGAAGTGGTGCAGCTCAGGAAAATGTTCCTGTGATGCCCACACCAACTGAAGAGGAAAACAATGATGATGATCAAGGTACTTCGGATCAAGTTACTACTGAACTTCGTAGGTCCACAAGGACACGTTCCGCACCAGAGTGGTACGACAACCCTGTCCTGGAAATCATGTTGTTAGACAACAATGAACCTTCGAACTATGAAGAAGCGATGGCGGGCCCGGATTCCAACAAATGGCTTGAAGCCATGAAATCCGAGATAGAATCCATGTATGAAAACAAAGTATGGACTTTGATAGACTTGCCCGATGATCGGCGAGCGATAGAAAACAAATGGATTTTTAAGAAGAAGACGGACGCGGATGGTAATGTTACCATCTATAAGGCTCGACTTGTCGCTAAGGGTTATCGACAAGTTCAAGGGATTGACTACGACGAGACTTTCTCTCCCGTAGCGACGCTGAAGTACGTCCGAATCATGTTAGCAATTGCCGCATACTATGATTATGAGATATGGCAAATGGACGTCAAAACGGCATTCCTTAACGGACATCTTAAGGAAGAACTATATATGATGCAGCCGGAAGGTTTTGTCGATCCTCGGAACGCTAACAAAGTATGCAAGCTCCAGCGATCCATTTATGGACTGGTGCAAGCATCTCGGAGTTGGAACATTCGCTTTGATGAGATGATCAAAGCGTTTGGGTTTATGCAGACTTATGGAGAAGCCTGTGTTTACAAGAAAGTGAGTGGGAGCTCTGTAGCATTTCTCATATTATATGTAGATGACATACTCTTGATGGGAAATAATATAGAATTTCTGGACAGCATTAAGGCCTACTTGAATAAGTGTTTTTCAATGAAGGACCTTGGAGAAGCTGCTTATATATTAGGCATCAAGATCTATAGAGATAGATCGAGACGCCTCATAGGTCTTTCACAAAGCACATACCTTGATAAGATTTTGAAGAGGTTCAAAATGGATCAGTCCAAGAAGGGGTTCTTGCCTATGTTACAAGGTGTGAGACTGAGCTCGGCTCAGTCACCGACCACGGCAAAAGATAAAGAAGAGATGAGTGTCATCCCCTATGCTTCAGCCATAGGATCTATTATGTATGCCATGCTGTGTACCAGACCCGATGTAAACCTTGCCGTAAGTTTGGTAGCAAGATACCAAAGTAATCCCGGCAAGGAACATTGGACAGCGGTCAAGAATATCCTGAAGTACCTGAAAAGGACGAAGGACATGTTTCTCGTTTATGGAGGAGACGAAGAGCTCGTCGTAAAGGGTTACGTCGACGCTAGCTTCGACTCAGATCTGGATGACTCTAAGTCACAAACCGGATACATGTATATGTTGAATGGTGGAGCAGTAAGCTGGTGCAGCTGCAAGCAGAGCGTCGTGGCGGGATCTACGTGTGAAGTGGAGTACATGGCAGCCTCGGAGGCAGCGCATGAAGCGATTTGGGTGAAGGAGTTCATCACCGACCTAGGAGTCATACCCAATGCGTCGGGGCCGATCAAACTCTTCTGTGACAACACTGGAGCTATTGCCCTCGCCAAGGAGCCCAGGTTTCACAAGAAGACCAGGCACATCAAGCGTCGTTTCAACTCCATCCGTGAAAATGTTCAAGATGGAGACATAGAGATTTGCAAAGTGCACACGGATCTGAATGTCGCAGATCCGCTGACTAAACCTCTCTCGCGTGCAAAACATGATCAACACCAGAACTCTATGGGTGTTCGATTCATCACAATGTAACTAGATTGGTGACTCTAGTGCAAGTGGGAGACTGTTGGAAATATGCCCTAGAGGCAATAATAAAAGTATTATTATATTTCAATGTCCATGATAAATGTCTTTTGTTCATGCTATAACTGTATTATCCGGAAATCGTAATACACGTGTGAATACTTAGACCACAATATGTCCCTGGTGAGCCTCTAGTTGACTAGCTCGTTGTGATCAACAGATAGTCATGGTTTCCTGACTATGGACATTGGATGTCGTTGATAACGGGATCACATCATTAGGAGAATGATGTGATGGACAAGACCCAATCATAAGCATAGCATAAAAGATCGTGTAGTTCGTTTTGCTAGAGCTTTGCCAATGTCAAGTATCTCTTCCTTCGACCATGAGATCGTGTAACTCCCGGATACCGTAGGAGTGCCTTGGGTGTATCAAACGTTACAACGTAACTGGGTGACTATAAAGGTGCATTACAGGTATCTCCGAAAGTAGCTATTGGGTTGACACGGATCGAGACTGGGATTTGTCACTCCGTATGACGGAGAGGTATCTCTGGGCCCACTTGGTAATGCATCATCATAATGAGCTCAATGTGACCAAGGTGTTGGACACGGGATCATGCATTACGGTACGAGTAAAGTGACTTGCCGGTAACGAGACTGAACAAGGTATTGGGATACCGACGATCGAGTCTCGGGCAAGTAACGTACCGATTGACAAAGGGAATTACATACAGGGTTTGATCGAATCCTCGACATAGTGGTTCATCCGATGACAACATCGAGGAGCATGTGGGAGCCATCATGGGTACCCAGATCCCGCTGTTGGTTATTGACCTGAGAGCGTCTCGGTCATGTCTGCATGTCTCCCGAACCCGTAGGTTCTACACACTTAAGGTTCGGTGACGCTAGGGTTATTAGGAAGACTAGTATGTGACTACCGAATGTTGTTCGGAGTCCCGGATGTGATCCTGGACGTCACGAGGAGCTCCGGAAGGGTCCGGAGGTAAAGATTTATATATGGGAAGTTGTCAAACGGACACCGGGAAGTTTCGGGGTCATACCGGTATTGTACCGGGGCCACCGGAAGGGTTCCGGGGGTCCACCGGGAGGGGCCACCCCTCCCGGGGGGCCACATGAGCTGCGTGGCGCAGGGAGCCAGCCCCTGGTGGGCTGGCCGCACCCCCTCCCTTGGGCCCATGCGCCTAGGGTTGAGGGGGGGAACCCTAGAGGGGGCGCCCCCTTGGCTTGGGGGGCAAGCCACCCTCTCCCCCTCTCCCCTTGGCCGCGGCACCCCCCCTAGATGGGTTCTAGGGGGCCGGCCCCCTTCTCCCTTCCCCCTATAAATAGAGGGGTGAGGGGAGGGCAGCCGTACCACCCTCCAAGGCGCAGCCCTCCCCTCCCCAACACCTCTCCTCCTCTGTTGTGTGCTTGGCGAAGCCCTGTCGGAGTACTGCCTCTCCACCATCACCACGCCGTCGTGCTGCCGGTGGAGCTGTCTTCCTCAACCTCTCCTTCCCCCTTGCTGGATCAAGAAGGAGGAGACGTCTCCCGTCCCGTACGTGTGTTGAACGCGGAGGTGCTGTCCGTTCAGCACTTGGTCATCGGTGATTCGAATCACGTCGAGTACGACTCCATCATCACCTTGCAAGCTTCCGCACGCGATCTACAAGTGGTATGTAGATGCAAACTCTCTCCCTTGACTCGTTGCTTAGATGAACTCATAGATGGATCTTGGTGAAACCGTAGGAAAAATTTTAAGTTTCTGCAACGTTCCCCAACAAGGATGCCCCGGAAGGCATCCCCTCTTTCGTCTTCGTTCATCGGTAATTTTACTTGGAGCTATATTTTTATTCACCACACTATATGTGTTTTGCTTGGAGCGTCAATTTAATTTGTTAAGATTTTATTGCTTTTATTTATAAAAATGTTTTGCATCTTTTATTTCAATAAAAGTGGCATTGATAGCCTTTACTATGCCTATGTTACAAGTATACATGTTGCTGTTTGAAAACAGAAAGTTTACCTCTATTGCAATAATTCCCTAGAAAAGTCAGAATGTGATAAAATGTTGAAACCTTTTGCATATTAAGCTCTGATAAATATACTACAGTGGGAAGTTTCTTTCATAATTTTTGGAGCTAGGGAAGTATGGATGTTGCTGCATTCTTTATGGACTATCCTGTTTAGGCAGATTGTTGCATTGTTTGCATATGTTTGCTTCTTTAATGATTCTATTTGAGGATAGGACTATTAAATATGCAGAGACATTTAGTATTCAATGTTGAATAATAATTTTAGTGATTTTCAACAGTAGAGTATGATAAGTTTTTTTGCAATGGTTTATACTAACTTATCTCACGAGTCCTTGTTGAGTTTTGTGTGGATGAAGCTTTTGAGATTTAGGGAGACCTTGATATGAGAGGAATTAAGGAGACACAAAATCTCAAGCTTGGGGATGCCCAAGGCACCCCAAGATAATATTTCAATAAGTCTCAAGTATCTAAGCTTGGGGATGCCCCGGTTGGCATCCCACCTTTCTTCTTCAACAACTATCGGTTAGTATCGGTTGATCCTAAGTTTTTGCTTCTTCACATGATGTTTGCTATTCTTAGAATGTCATTTTATTTTTATTTTCTTGCTGTTTGAATAGAATACCAAGATCTGAAATTATTAAATGTTAGAGAGTCTTCACATAGTTGCATAATTATTCGACTACTCATTGATCTTCACTTACATCTTTCGGAGTAGTGTGTTATTGCTCTAGTGCTTCACTTATATCTTTTAGAGCATGGTGGTAGTTTTATTTTGAAGAAATAGATGAACTCTCATGCTTCACTTATATTATTTTGAGAGTCTTAAATAGCATGGTAATTTTATTAAATAATCATAACATGATAGGCATCCAAGAATAGTAAAAACTTTCATATATAGTATTGAATACTAAGAGAAGTTTGATGCTTGATGATTGTTTTGAGATATGGAGATAATAATATCAAAGAGAGTAGTTGTGAATTTGAGAAGTGCTTGTGTTGAAGTTTGCAAGTCCCGTAGCATGCACGTATGGTAAACATTGTGTAACAAATTTGAAATATGAGGTGTTATTTGATTGTCCTCCTTATGAGTGGCGGTCGGGGACGAGCGATGGTCTTTTCCTACCAATCTATCCCCCTAGGAGCATGCGCGTAGTGCCGAGGTTTTTGATGACTTGTAGATTTTTGCAATAATTATGCGAGTTCTTTATGACTAATGTTGAGTCCATGGATTATACGCACTCTCACCCTTCCATCCTTGCTAGCCTCTTCGGTACCGTGCATTGCCCTTTCTCACATTGAGAGTTGGCGCAAACTTCGCTGATGCATCCAAACCCCGTGATATGATTCGCTCTTTCACACATAAACCTCCTTATATCTTCCTCAAAACAGCCACCATACCTACCTATTATGGCATTTCCATAGCCATTCCGAGATATATTGCCATGCAAATTTCCATCATTCCGTTCATCATTGTCATATTGCTTAGCATGATCATGTAGTTGACATAGTATTTGTGGCAAAGCCACCGTTCATAATTCTTTCATAAATGTCACTCTTGGTTCATTGCATATCCCGGTACACCGCCGAAGGCATTCATATAGAGTCATCTTTGTTCTGGTATCGAGTTGTAATCATTGAGTTGTAAATAAATAGAAGTGTGATGATCATCGTTATTAGAGCATTGTCCCAAGTGAGGAATAAAAAACGCCATAAAAAAGAGAAGGCCCAAAAAAAAGAGAAAGGCCATAAAAAGGCCCAAAAAATGAGAGAAAAAGAGAGAAGGGACAATGTTACTATCCTTTTACCACACTTGTGCTTCAAAGTAGCACCATGATCTTCATAGTAGAGAGTCTCTCATGTTATCACTTTCATACACTAGTGAGAAATTTTCATTATAGAACTTGGATTGTATATTCCAACAATGGGCCTCCTCAAGTGCCCTAGGTCTTCGTGAGCAAGCAAGTTGGATGCACACCCACTAGTTTCTTTTGTTGAGCTTTCATACATTTATAGCTCTAGTGCATCCGTTGCATGGAAATCCCTACTCCTTGCATTAACATCAATCGATGGGCATCTCCATAGCCCATTGATTAGCGTCGTTGATGTGAGACTTTCTCCTTTTTTGTCTTCTCCACATAACCCCCTCATCATATTCTATTCCACCCATAGTGCTATATCCATGGCTCGCGCTCATGTATTGCGTGAAAGTTTATGAGTTTGAGATTACTAAAGTATGAAACAATTGCTTGGCTTGTCATCGGGGTTGTGCATGATGAGAGCATTCTTGTGTGACGAAAATGAAACATGACTAAACTATATGATTTTGTAGGGATGAACTTTCTTTGGCCATGTTATTTTGAGAAGACATGATTGCTTAGTTAGTATGCTTGAAGTATTATTATTTCTATGTCAATATGAAATTTTGTCTTGAATCTTATGGATCTGAATATTCATACCACAATTAAGAAGAATCACATTGAAATTATGCCAAGTAGCACTCCGCGTCAAAAATTCTGTTTTTATCATTTACCTACTCGAGGACGAGCAGGAATTAAGCTTGGGGATGCTGATACATCTCCAACGTATCTATAATTTTTGATTGCTCCATGCTATATTATCTACTGTTTTGGATGTTTATGGGCTTTATTATACACTTTTATATCATTTTTGGGACTAACCTATTAACCTAGAGCCCAGTGCCAGTTTCTGTTTTTACCTTGTTTTAGGGTTTCGACGAAAAGGAAAATCAAACGGAGTCCAGTTGACCTGAAACTTCACGGAACTCGTTTTTTGAAGAAAAGAAGCCCAGAAGACTTGGAGTGCACGCCAGGGGACTTACGAGGAGGCCACGAGGCAAGGGGTGCGCCATCCACCCTCGTGGGCCCCTCGTGGCCCCCCTGACATACTTCTTCCGCCTATATATCTCCATATACCCTAAAAACACTGGGGAAGAGATTAGATCGGGAGTTCTGCCGCCAGAAGCCTCCGTAGCCACCGAAAACCAATCTAGACCCGTTCCGGCACCCTACCGAAGGGGGAATCCTTCCGGTGGCCATCTTCATCATCCCGGTGCTCTCCATGATGAGGAGGGGGTAGTTCTCCCTCGGGGCTGAGGGTATGTACCAGAAGCTATGTGTTTGATCTCTCTCTCTCTCTCTCGTGTTCTTGATGTGGTACGATCTTGATGTATCGCGAGCTTTGCTATTATAGTTGGATCCTATGATGTTTTCTCCCCCCTCTACTCTCTTGTAATGAATTGAGTTTCCCCTTTGAAGTTATCTTATCGGATTGAGTCTTTAAAGATTTGAGAACACTTGATGTATGTCTTGCCATGCGTATCTGTGGTGACAATGGGATATCACGTGATTCACTTGATGTGTGTTTTGGTGATCAACTTGCGGGTTCCGCCCATGAACCTATGCATAGGGGTTGGCACACGTTTTCGTCGTGATTCTCCGGTAGAAACTTTGGGGCACTCTTTGAGGTTCTATGTGTTGGTTGAATAGATGAATCTGAGATTGTGTGATGCATATCGTATAATCATACCCACGGATACTTGAGGTGACATTGGAGTATCTAGGTGACATTAGGGTTTGGGTTGATTTGTGTCTTAAGGTGTTATTCTAGTACGAACTCTAGGGCTGTTTGTGACACTTATAGGAATAGCCCAATGGATTGATTGGAAAGAATAACTTTGAGGTGGTTTCGTACCCTACCATAATCTCTTCGTTTGTTCTCCGCTATTAGTGACTTTGGAGTGACTCTTTGTTGCATGTTGAGGGATAGTTATGTGATCCAATTATGTTAGTATTGTTGAGGGAACTTACACTAGCGAAAGTATGAACCCTAGGCCTTGTTTCAACGCATTGCAATACCGTTTACGCTCACTTTTATCATTAGTTACCTTGCTGTTTTTATATTTTCAGATTACAAATACCTTTATCTACTATCCATATACCACTTGTTTCACCATCTCTTCACCGAACTAGTGCACCTATACAATTTACCGTTGTATTGGGTGTGTTGGGGACACAAGAGACTCTTTGTTATTTGGTTGCAGGGTTGCTTGAGAGAGACCGTCTTCATCCTACGCCTCCTACGGGTTGATAAACCTTAGGTCATCCACTTGAGGGAAATTTGCTACTGTCCTACAAACCTCTGCACTTGGAGGCCCAACAACGTCTACAAGAAGAAGGTTGTGTGGTAGACATCAAGCTCTTTTCTGGCGCCGTTGTCGGGGAGGCGAGGAAAGCGGCACTAACACCCGGTCAACTAAGCTCTTTTCTGGCGCCTTTGCCGGGGAGGTGAGTGCTTGAAGGTATATCTTTAGATCTTTCAATCGAGTCTTTTAGTTTCTTGTTTTATCACTAGTTTAGTTTATAAGAGAAAATTACAAAAAAAGGAATTAAGGTTACCTCATATGCTTCATCTTTTTAATATCTATCATGAAAATAAGGATTCCGATAATTGTGCTCAAGTGCTAGAAGAATAATGCATTAGAATGTTTGGCACTAAATATTTGAATGATGAGCATGATTGCAATGTTGTTAGTATGAATTCCTTGAATATCCATGATGCTAATGATATGCAAAGCCAAAAGCTTGGGGAAGCTATGTTTGATGAAGATGATATTTTTTGTCCCCCAAGTTTTGATGAGCAAATTTATTATGATGAAAGCATGCCTCCTATTTATGATGATTATATTCATGAAAGTGGATTTGGAGAGGTCATGACTTTATTTTGTGACGAATCCACTATTTCGGAAGAGGTTCCAATTGATTATGAGAACAAAGTTGCTATCTATGATGATTATTGTGATGACTTGTATGCTATAAAGAATAACGATATCCATGAAACTTGTCATTATGATTTTAGTTTTCAATTGGATTATGCCTCACATGATAATTATTTTGTTGAGTTTGCTCCCACTATTATTCATGAGAAGAAATTTGCTTATGTGGAGAGTAATAAAATTTCTATGCTTGTAGATCATGAAAAGAATGCTTTAGGTGTTGGTTATATTGTTGAATTCATTCATGATGCTACTGAAAATTATCATGAGGGAGGAATATATGCGTGTGGGAATTGCAATACTATCAAGTTTCCTATCTATGTGCTTAAAGTTTTGAAGTTATGCTTGTTTTACCTTCCTATGCGAGTTGATTCTTGTTCCCACAAGTTGTTTGCTCACAAAATCCCTATGCATAGGAAGAGGGTTAGACTTAAATTTGCTAGTCATATTCTTCATGATGCTCTGTTTATGTTACAATTCTTATCTTTTATATGAACATCATTGAAATCATCATGCCTAGCTAGGGGCATTAAACGATAGCGCTTGTTGGGAGGCAACCCATTTTTCCTTTTGTTCCTTGCTTTTTGTTCCTGTTTAGTAATAAATAATTTATCTAGCCTCTGTTTAGATGTGGTTTTATGCATTTAATTAGTGTTTGTGCCAAGTAGAACCCTTGGGAAGACTTGGGGGAAGTCTTTGCGATCATGCTGTAAAAAAAAGAAACTTTAGCACTCACGAGAATTGCTGACATTTTTATTTGGAGAGTGCTATTTAGTTAGTTATTTTTGAAAATGATTAATAGATAAATTACTCAGGTCAAGCAATTTATTTGAGAATTTTATGAGTTCCAGAAGTATACGTTTGATTCAGATTACTACAGACCGTTCTGTTTTCGATGTGTTATTTACTTATTTTGATGAATCTATGGCTAGTAAAAGAGTTTATAAACCATATAGAAGTTGGAATACAGTAGGTTTAACACACTTATAAATAAAGAATGAGTTCATTATAGTACCTTGAAGTGGTGATTTATTTTCTTATACTAACGGAGCTTACGAGTTTCTGTTAAGTTTTGTGTTGTAAAGTTTCCAAGTTTTGGGTAAGGATTCGATGGACTATGGAATAAGGAGTGGCAAGAGCCTAAGCTTGGGTATGCCCAAGGCACCCCAAGGTAATATTCAAGGATAGCCAAGAGCCTAAGCTTGAGGATGCCCCGGAAGGCATCCCCTCTTTCGTCTTCGTTCATCGGTAATTTTACTTGGAGCTATATTTTTATTCACCACACGATATGTGTTTTTCTTGGAGCGTCAATTTATTTTGTTAAGATTTTCTTGCTTTTATTTAGAACAATGTTTTGCATCTTTTATTTCAATAAAAGTGGCATTGATAGCCTTTACTATGCCTATGTTACAAGTATACATGTTGCTGTTTGAAAACAGAAAGTTTACCGCTATTGCAATAATTCCCTAGAAAATTAAGAATGTGATAAAATGTTGAAACCTTTTGCATATTAAGATATTATAAATTTACTACAGTGGGAATTTTCTTTCATAATTTTTGGAGCTAGGGAAGTATGGATGTTGCTGCATTCTTTACAGACTATCCTGTTTAGGCAGATTGCTGTTATGTTTGCATTGTTTGCATATGTTTGCTTCTTTAATGATTCTATTTGAGGATAGGACTATTAAATATGCAGAGGCATTTAGTATTCAATGTTGAATAATAATTTTAGTGATTTTATACAGTAGAGTATGATAAGTTTTTTTGCAATGGTTTATACTAACTTATCTCACGAGTCCTTGTTGAGTTTTGTGTGGATGAAGCTTTTGAGATTTAGGGAGACCTTGATATGAGAGGAATTAAGGAGACACAAAATCTCAAGCTTGGGGATTCCCAAGGCACCCCAAGATAATATTTCAAGAAGTCTCAAGTATCTAAGCTTGGGGATGCCCCGGTTGGCATCCCACCTTTCTTCTTCAACAACTATCGGTTAGTATCGGTTGATCCTAAGTTTTTGCTTCTTCACATGATGTTTGCTATTCTTAGAATGTCATTTTATTTTGCTTTGCTTGCTGTTTGAATAGAATACCAAGATCTGAAATTATTAAATGTTAGAGAGTCTTCACATAGTTGCATAATTATTCGACTACTCATTGATCTTCACTTACATCTTTCGGAGTAGTGTGTTATTGCTCTAGTGCTTCACTTATATCTTTTAGAGCATGGTGGTAGTTTTATTTTGAAGAAATATATGAACTCTCATGCTTCACTTATATTATTTTGAGAGTCTTAAATAGTATGGTAATTTTCTTAAATAATCATAACATGATAGGCATCCAAGAATAGTAAAAACTTTCATATAGAGTATTGAATACTAAGAGAAGTTTGATGCTTGATGATTGTTTTGAGATATGGAGATAATAATATCAAAGAGAGTAGTTGTGAATTTGAGAAGTGCTTGTGTTGAAGTTTGCAAGTCCCGTAGCATGCACGTATGGTAAACGTTGTGTAACAAATTTGAAATATGAGGTGTTATTTGATTGTCCTCCTTCTGAGTGGTGGTCGGGGACGAGCGATGGTCTTTTCCTACCAATCTATCCCCCTAGGAGCATGCGCGTAGTGCCGAGGTTTTTGATGACTTGTAGATTTTTGCAATAATTTTTGCAATCGAGTCTTTTAGTTTCTTGTTTTATCACTAGTTTAGTTTATAAAAGAAAATTACAAAAAAATGGAATTAAGGTTACCTCATATGCTTCATATTTTTAATATCTATCATGAAAATAAGGATTCCGATAATTGTGCTCAAGTGCTAGAAGAATAATGCATTAGAATGTTTGGCACTAAATATTTGAATGATGAGCATGATTGCAATGTTGTTAGTATGAAATCCTTGAATATCCATGATGCTAATGATATGCAAAGCCAAAAGCTTAGGGAAGCTATGTTTGATGAAGATGATATTTTTTGTCCCCCAAGTTTTGATGAGCAAATTTATTATGATGAAAGCATGCCTCCTATTTATGATGATTATATTCATGAAAGTGGATTTGGAGAGGTCATGACTTTATTTTGTGATGAATCCACTATTTCGGAAGAGGTTCGAATTGATTATGAGAACAAAGTTGCTATCTATGATGATTATTGTGATGACTTGTATGCTATAAAGAATAATGATATCCATGAAACTTTTCATCATGATTTTAGTTTTCAATTGGATTATGCCTCACATGATAATTATTTTGTTGAGTTTGCTCCCACTATTATTCATGAGAAGAAATTTGCTTATGTGGAGAGTAATAAAATTCTATGCTTGTAGATCATGAAAAGAATGCTTTAGGTGCTGTTTATATTGTTGAATTCATTCATGATGCTACTGAAAATTATTATGAGGGAGGAATATATGCCTGTAGGAATTGCAATACTATCAAATTTCCTCTCTATGTGCTTAAAGTTTTGAAGTTATGCTTGTTTTACCTTCCTATGCAAGTTGATTCTTGTTTCCACGAGTTGTTTGATCACAAAATCCCTGTGCATAGGAAGAGGGTTAGACTTAAATGTGCTAGTCATATTCTTCATGATGCTTTCTTTATGTTACAATTCTTATCTTTTATATGAGCATCATTGAAATCATCATGCCTAGCTAGGGGCATTAAACGATAGCGCTTGTTGGGAGGCAACCCAATTTTGCTTTTGTTCCTTGCTTTTTGTTCCTGTTTAGTAATAAATAATTTATCTAGCCTCCGTTTATATGTGATTTTATGCATTTAATTAGTGTTTGTGCCAATTAGAACCTTTGGGAAGACTTGGGGGAAGTCTTTGCGATCATGCTGTAAAAACACAGAAACTTTAGCGCTCACGAGAATTCCTGCCATTTTTATTTGGATAGTGCTATTTAGTTAATTCTTTTTTAAGATGATTAATATATAAATTTCTCAGGTCCAGCAATTTATTTTAGAATTTTATGAGTTCCATAAGTATACGTTTGATTCAGATTACTACAGACCATTCTGTTTTTGACAGATTCTGTTTTCGATGTGTTATTTACTTATTTTGATGAATCTATGGCTAGTAAAAGAGTTTATAAACCATAGAGAAGTTGGAATACAGTAGGTTTAACACAAATATAAATAAATAATGAGTTCATTACAGTACCTTGAAGTGGTGATTTATTTTCTTATACTAACGGAGCTTACGAGTTTTCTGTTAAGTTTTGTGTTGTGAAGTTTTCAAGTTTTGGGTAAGGATTCGATGGACTATGGAATAAGGAGTGGCAAGAGCCTAAGCTTGGGGATGCCCAAGGCACCCAAAGTTAATATTCAAGGATAGCCAAGAGCCTAAGCTTGGGGATGCCCGGAAGGCATCCCCTCTTTCGTCTTCGTTCATCGGTAATTTTACTTGGAGCTATATTTTTATTCACCACATGATATGTGTTTTGCTTGGAGCGTCAATTTATTTTGTTAAGATTTGATTGCTGTTATTTAGAACAATGTTTTGCATCTTGTATTTCAATAAAAGTGGCATTGATAACCTTTACTATGCCTATGTTACAAGTATACATGTTGCTGTTTAAAAACAGAAAGTTTACCGCTGTTGCAATAATTCCCTAGAAAATTCAGAATGTGATAAAATGTTGAAACCTTTTGCATATTAAGATCTGATAAATTTAATACAGTGTGAATTTTCTTTCATAATTTTTGGAGCTAGGGATGTATGGATGTTGCTGCATTCTCTACAGACTATCCTGTTTAGGCAGATTGCTGTTATGTGTGCATTGTTTGCATATGTTTGCTTCTTTACTGATTCTATTTGAGGACAGGACTATTAAATATGCAGAGGCATTTAGTATTCAATGTTGAATAATAATTTTAGTGATTTTCTACAGTAGAGTATGCTAAGTTTTTTTGCAATGGTTTATACTAACTTATCTCACGAGTCCTTGTTGAGTTTTATGTGGATGAAGCTTTTGAGATTTAGGGAGACCTTGATATGAGAGGAATTAAGGAGACACAAAAGCTCAAGCTTGGGGATGCCCAAGGCACCCCAAGATAATATTTCAAGAAGACTCAAGTATCTAAGCTTGGGGATGCCCCGGTTGGCATCCCACCTTTCTTCTTCAACAACTATCGGTTAGTATCGGTTGATCCTAAGTTTTTGCTTCTTCACATGATGTTTGCTATTCTTAGAATGTCATTTTATTTTGCTTTGCTTGCTGTTTGAATAGAATACCAAGATCTTAAATTATTAAATGTTAGAGAGTCTTCACATAGTTGCATTATTATTCGACTACTCATTGATCTTCACTTACATCTTTCGGAGTAGTGTGTTATTGCTCTAGTGCTTCACTTATATCTTTTAGAGCATGGTGGTAGTTTTATTTTGAAGAAATAGATGAACTTTCATGCTTCACTTATATTATTTTGAGAGTCTTAAATAGCATGGTAATTTGCTTAAATAATCATAAAATGATAGGCATCCAAGAATAGTAAAAACTTTCATATAGAGTATTGAATACTAAGAGACGTTTGATGCTTGATGATTGTTATGAGATATGGAGATAATAATATCAAAGAGAGTAGTTGTGAATTTGAGAAGTGCTTGTGTTGAAGTTTGCAAGTCCCGTAGCATGCATGTATGGTAAACGTTGTGTAACAAATTTGAAATATGAGGTGTTATTTGATTGTCCTCCTTATGAGTGGCGGTCGGAGACGAGCGATGGTCTTTTCCTACCAATCTATCCCCCTAGGAGCATGCGCGTAGTGCCGAGGTTTTTGATGACTTGTAGATTTTTGCAATAAGTATGTGAGTTCTTTATGACTAATGTTGAGTCCATGGATTATACGCACTATCACCCTTCCATCCTTGCTAGCCTCTTCGGTACCGTGCATTGCCCTTTCTCACATTGAGAGTTGGCGCAAACTTCGCCGATGCATCCAAACCCCGTGATATGATACGCTCTTTCACACATAAATCTCCTTATATCTTCCTCAAAACAGCCACCATACCTACCTATTATGGCATTTCCATAGCCATTCCGAGATATATTGCCATGCAACTTTCCATCATTCCGTTCATCATTGTCATATTGCTTAGCATGATCATGTAGTTGACATAGTATTTGTGGCAAAGCCACCGTTCATAATTCTTTCATACATGTCACTCTTGGTTCATTGCATATCCCGGTACACCGCCGGAGGCATTCATATAGAGTCATCTTTGTTCTGGTATCGAGTTGTAATCATTGAGTTGTTAATAAATAGAAGTGTGATGATCATCGTTATTAGAGCATTGTCCCAAGTGAGGAATAAAAAAAGGCCATAAAAAGAGAAGGACCAAAAAAAGAGAAAGGCCATAAAAAAGGCCCAAAATAAGAGAAAAAGAGAGAAGGGACAATGTTACTATCCTTTTACCACACTTGTGCTTCAAAGTAGCACCATGATCTTCATAGTAGAGAGTCTCTCATGTTATCACTTTCATACACTAGTGGGAATTTTTCATTATAGAACTTGGATTGTATATTCCAACAATGGGCCTCCTCAAGTGCCCTAGGTCTTCGTGAGCAAGCAAGTGGATGCACACCCACTAGTTTCTTTTGTTGAGCTTTCATACATTTATAGCTCTAGTGCATCCGTTGCATGGCAATCCATACTCATTGCATTGAAATCAATCGATGGGCATCTCCATAGCCCATTGATTAGCGTCGTTGATGTGAGACTTTCTCCTTTTTTGTCTTCTCCACATAACCCCCTCATCATATTCTATTCCACCCATAGTGCTATATCCATGGCTCGCGCTCATGTATTGCGTGAAAGTTTATGAGTTTGAGATTACTAAAGTATGAAACAATTGCTTGGCTTGTCATTGGGGTTGTGCATGATGAGAGCATTCTTGTGTGACAAAAATGAAACATGACTAAACTATATGATTTTGTAGGGATGAACTTTCTTTGGCCATGTTATTTTGAGAAGACATGATTGCTTAGTTAGTATGCTTGAAGTATTATTATTTCTATGTCAATATGAAATTTTGTATTGAATCTTATGGATCTGAATATTCATACAACAATTAAGAAGAATCACATTGAAATTATGCCAAGTAGCACTCCGCATCAAAAATTCTGTTTTTATCATTTACCTACTCGAGGACGAGCAGGAATTAAGCTTGGGGATGCTGATACGTCTCCAACGTATCTATAATTTTTGATTGCTCCATGCTATATTATCTACTGTTTTGGATGTTTATGGGCTTTATTATACACTTTTATATCATTTTTGGGACTAACCTATTAACCCAGAGCCCAGTGCGAGTTTCTGTTTTTACCTTGTTTTAGGGTTTCGAAGAAAAGGAAAATCAAACAGAGTCCAATTGACCTGAAACTTCACGGAACTCATTTTTGGAAGGAAAGAAGCCCAAAAGACTTGGAGTGCACGCCAGGGGACTTACAAGGAGGCCACGAGGCAGGGGGCGCGCCCACCCCCCTGGGCGCAACCTCCAACCTCGTGGGCCCCTCGTGCCCCCCCTGACGTACTTCTTCCGCCTATATATCTCCATATACCCTAAAAACACCGGGGAAGAGATTAGATCGGGAGTTCCGCCGCCAGAAGCCTCCGTAGCCACCAAAAACCAATCTAGACCCGTTCCGGCACCCTGCCGGAGGGGGAATCCTTCTCCTGTGG
Organism: Triticum dicoccoides; assembly: GCF_002162155.2. Taxonomy (NCBI): domain Eukaryota; kingdom Viridiplantae; phylum Streptophyta; class Magnoliopsida; order Poales; family Poaceae; genus Triticum; species Triticum dicoccoides. The sequence goes on along the minus strand of NC_041390.1, from coordinate 518,061,741 downwards.
CCATCTTCATCATCCCGGTGCTCTCAATGACGAGGAGGGGGTAGTTCTCCCTCGGGGCTAAGGGTATGTACCAGTAGCTATGTGTTTGATCTCTCTCCCTCTCTCTCTCTCGTGTTCTTGATGTGGTACGATCTTGATGTATCGCGAGCTTTGCTATTATAGTTGGATCCTATGATGTTTTCTCCCCCCTCTACTCTCTTGTAATGAATTGAGTTTCCCCTTTGAAGTTATCTTATCGGATTGAGTCTTTAAAGATTTGAGAACACTTGATGTATGTCTTGCCGTGCATATCTGTGGTGACAATGGGATATCACGTGATTTACTTGATGTATGTTTTGGTGATCAACTTGCGGGTTCCGCCCATGAACCTATGCATAGGGGTTGGCACACGTTTTCGTCATGATTCTCCGGTAGAAACTTTGGGGCACTCTTTGAGGTTCTATGTGTTGGTTGAATAGATGAATCTGAGATTGTGTGATGCATATCGTATAATCATACCCACGGATACTTGAGGTGACATTGGAGTATCTAGGTGACATTGGGGTTTTGGTTGATTTGTGTCTTAAGGTGTTATTCTAGTACAAACTCTAGGGCTGTTTGTGACACTTATAGGAATAGCCCAACGGATTGATTGGAAAGAATAACTTTGAGGTGGTTTCATACCCTACCATAATCTCTTCGTTTGTTCTCTGCTATTAGTGACTTTGGAGTGACTCTTTGTTGCATGTTGAGGGATAGTTATGTGATCCAATTATGTTAGTATTGTTGAGGGAACTTACACTAGCGAAAGTATGTACCCTAGTCCTTGTTTCAACGCATTGCAATACCGTTTACGCTCACTTTTATCATTAGTTACCTTGCTGTTTTTATATTTACAGATTACAAATACCTTTATCTACTATCCATATACCACTTGTTTCACCATCTCTTCACCGAGCTAGTGCACCTATACAATTTACCATTGTATTGGGTGTGTTGGGGACACAAGAGACTCTTTGTTATTTGGTTGCAGGGTTGCTTGAGACATACCATCTTCACCCTACGCCTCCTACGGATTGATAAACCTTAGATCATCCACTTGAGGGAAATTTGCTACTGTCCTACAAACCTCTGCACTTGGAGGCCCAACAACGTCTACAAGAAGAAGGTTGTGTAGTAGACATCAATGCAACAACAACAAGCACACAAGCAAGCAATAGCAATAACACAAATAAGCTTGCTCAAGTGAAGGTACGAGATAACCAAGAGTGGAGCCTATGAAGACGAGGATGTGTTACCGAAGTTCCTTTCTTTTGAGGGGAAGTACGTCTCCGTTGGAGCGGTGTGGAGGCACAATGCTCCCTAAGAAGCCACCAGGGCCACCGTATTCTCCTCACGCCCTCACACAATGCGAGATGCCGTGATTCCACTATTGGTGCCCTTGGAGGCGGCGAACGGACCTTTACGAACGAGGTTGGGGCAATCTCCACAACTTAATCGGAGGCTCCCAACAACACCATGAAGCTTCACCACAATGGAATATGGCTCCGCGGTGACCTCAACCATCTAGGGTGCTCAAACACCCAAGAGTAACAAGATCCGCTAGGGATTAGTGGGGGGTCAAATTTCTCTTGGTGGAAGTGTAGATCGGGGCCTTCTCAACTAATCCCGAGCAAATCAACAAGTTTGATTGGCTAGGGAGAGAGATCGGGCGAAAATGGAGCTTGGAGCATTAATGGAGCTTTGGGGGAAGAGGTGAGTCGATGTTGAAGAAGAAGACCCCCTTTTATAGAGGGGGGAACAATCCAACCGTTACCCCCTAAAACAGCCCCGCAGAGGGCGGTACTACCGCAAGGGGCAGCAGTACTACCATTGGGACCAGCGGTACTACCGCTCCCTCTCGCGGTACTGCCATGCAGTCTGGGAGGGCTGGCGTATGAGCAGGAGTCAGACCCAGTGCGGTACTGCTGCGGTGGAAGGGCGGTACTACCGCTCTCGAGCGGTACTACCGCTTCTACTGCCGCTGCTTAGTGCCACACAATCTGACACGAGAGGCGATCCCCTCGAGTCGACGCGGTAGGAGCCCGGTACTGCAGCGGTACTGCGGCTGAGGACCCACATGCGGTACTACCGCTGGGCACCGCGGTACTACCACTAGGACCAATACAAGCTCATAAAGCAGGGAATGAGACCTCTATCGACGCGGGAAGGCTCAGAGGGTGCGAAAAGGAAGTGTACGTGTTGATTCCACCCTAGCCTTACCAAAGCGGACCCCCTCTTGATAGTACGGTTACTCCTACGAGACAAGTCCACCAAACCAGAAACGAAAGAGCTACACCGTCTTGATTAACACTCCGAGGGGAAAGAATCGTCTCGTGCCAAAGGATGAATCTCTGAAATGCTTAAAGCACACGATTAGTCTGCCAAAGCATTGTCATCAATCACCAAAACACCTTAGGGATAAATAAGCCCTTACAATCTCCCCCTTTTTGGTGGATTGATGACAATACGAGATTTGCACAAAAGGGGAAAATATATGACATAAGCAAACCCCACATCTCTAAAATATAGACGGGCTCCCCCTAGATATGTGCTATAGAGAAAAGTGCTTTGGATTGCACGACGCACATACTAGGATCAACACTCCCCTTATATTTTAGAGACAATGCATATCTTGCAGCACTAAGGCTAACACTAAGCAAAATAGTAGATAAGAGCATAGCATAACTAGCACAAGATAACATAAGCTCAATAAGATGTGATAGAGTGCATATGTCTTACACCATATGATAGAAAAGTCTCACTAGCCCAACCAAACCAACGCAAGCAAGGTTCAACACGAGAAAAGAGTTTGCGAGAAAGACAGGCAAGGCAAACACGCCACACAAACACACGCTCGCAACTTGACAACGACACAAATCCCTAAACTCTCCCCCCTTTGGCATAGAGACACCAAAAAGGCAAAGAGCGATGCTACGGCTCCAGGTGATAGCCAACTGAGGATCTCGAACATCATATCCCAGCGGAATCGTCGGCACGGCCGTCACCGGTTGGAAACTGCTCGGTGTCTGAGTCGGTCCACAGACAGTGTTGCTGAATCCACTCCTCCTCATCAGTGATCTTGCCCTCAGAACCGCTGGCAACGGTCACACCCAACTGACGCATGAGCTCCTTGTGACGACTCCTGGCCTGCTTCTCAGCCACATGAGTCATGTATTGACCGTGAGACTCCATGCAGAAGAGTTTCTTCATCTTGCGCTTGAGCTTCTTTGCCCAAGAGGGTTCTATCCAGATGGCTCATAGTCATCATCATCATTAGCATCAGCCTCGGTCTCCATGTCAGCAGCTCCAGGTGGAACGCCGGAACTTGGAGCTGTGGTGCCCCAGTTCTCCTTCTTCCTTGGACGCTTGATCTCATGAGAAACTAGATCCCCAGTCTCCAGCACCACCCTAGGATACACATGCTCCCAAGCCTTCTCAATGAGCAACATGATAAACGGTCCATAGATAGGGCACTTGTGCTCAGAGATGGCAGAAACCAACTCAGACCACATGACATGAGAGATAGCCAAAGAGTCTTCGGTGTTTTCTTCCTTCGCATGTTGACAGAAAAGAACATGTCCACAAGATAAGAGTGTACCATATCCAAGTTGCCAATGCGAGGGAAGAGGGTCTCCCTGAAGATGCGATGGAGAATATCCAGAAAACTGGCAGCTCATAGGTCTCCTACTGAGTCACTGGGTTAATCTTCAAGGTACAGTATGGCCAGAGAGATTGCTTGTGAGTGGAAGTTGCATTGCGGTGACGGCGAAAGCCAACTGGGTTCTCAAGACCTTGATCCTCAACTTGAAGAAGCTCCATGAAGGCCTTCCACTTGACAGTAAGCAGCCTGCCATTTGTCATCCAAGTCAGAGTCCTGTCCTCATCTGTTCCAAGATGGATGGTGGCATAAAACTGAGCCACCAAATCTGCATCAAAATCCTTGTTGAACTGCATGATCCTGAGGATGTTCAACTGAGAGCACATCTGAAGAGCCTCCCCAAAGTAGTTAGGATCCTTCTCCATAAAGGCAACATCGATGGAGTGAACATCAACAAAAAGGTTCTTCTTGGCTTTGATCACATCAAAGTAGATGGCATACTGAAAGCGGTTCTAGAATGGGCGGTTGACCAAGGCAGGCTCTTGATCGACCTCATAGGGGTTGCACCGACGCTTCTCCCAGAATTCCTTGGCAGAAATCTCTGTCACAGACTTGGCCCTTGGCTTGGCTGGGACGCACTCATCTTCTTCATTTGAGGCGGAACACTTGGCGGAGCACTTGATGAGGCCGCAGTTGTCTCAGAGGTGCGGTAGCGCTTGGACATTGCACATCCGGGGTTGACACAGCAGACTTGCTGCTCAGGATGTTCATCACCTGGAACCAAACACACGAGCAGAAGAAACAACACGAAAGAAAGAGCATAAGCCTCCAAACAAGACAACATGGATCAAAGAGTGGTAGGAAATAATGGAATTGGGCATCCAGTGGTAGTACATCGACCCCACTGCGGCAGTACCGCTCGAGCAGTAGTACTGTGCAAGAAGAGCAGTAGTACCACTCCAGACGGGGAACGGTGGTTCCCTACTGGTGTGGACAGATCCGACACTACCGGGGATGCCAAATTCAAAAATAAGCCTACCAATCATCAATCCAAAAGGCCTAGATGCCATCTCCATCCTACTCAAGCCTCGACTTGGCCAAAAATCGAGAAAAGCAATGCCTATTGCCCCTAACAACTAGATGTGAGATCTAGGAAAAGAGAGAATGGGAACGAGGGCAATACTGGCATCCATGGCAAGAGGACGCGGTGGGGATCGACTCCACTGGAGGAACTGGAGAGGAACGGCACTAAGACGGCAGTCGGCCGAAGCCCTCTTGTGGCGAGACGTCGCTGGAGCGACTAGGAAGACGAGAGAGTGGGGCGAATGGGTATGGGGGAGAAAAGCAACTCCCCTAGCCCCAACATAACCCCCATCGCCCGCCCCGTAGAGGTAGTACCGCTGGGGTGGGCGGTAGTACCGCTTGACGTTCATCAGCGGTAGTACTGCGCACCCAGCGGTAGTACCGCTCAGTCACAAAAAGACTGGCCAAAACAACTTAGCTCAAGAAAAGAAAACAACTAGAAAACAAGAGAAAACACACACGCAGAACCAACACAAAGAAGACGAAGACACACACCTCTCCAAGAGAGGGCGGTGGCCGAGGCCACCTATGTTTGAGTCCGGAGGTATGGCGCCGCGAAGATTTTAACCTTGGGCCCATGATCAAAACTCATCTTTGAAGCACAAGTACCATCAAAAATGGCTAGAGTGAAAGAGTTTGATTAGTTTATGCATAATGGGGGGAGGGAAGGTTCATTGAGAGAACAACACTCCCCCTATGTCCATGCCTACATCTAAACTAGACATCAAGTTGAGTATGGTGGGGTGTGAAAGGTTCAAGTAACATTGCTCGAATCAATGATATTTAGATCATGCCTTAACTCGTGAAATCTTGCTTCATCCAAGGGCTTCGTGAAGATATCTGCAAGGTTATCATGAGTGTTGACATAGTTAAGCTCGATCTCCCCTCGCCTAATGTGATCCCGGATGAAGTGATACTGAATCTCAATATGCTTCGTCTTGAAGTGTTGGACCGGGTTGAGAGAAATCTTGATGGCACTTTCATTGTCACACCAAAGAGGCACTTTGTCACAAATGACACCGTAATCCTTTAAAGTTTGCCTCATCCAAAGAAGTTGTGCATAACAACTACCGGCCGCCACATACTCCGCTTCGGTGGACGAGAGACACACACAACTTTGTTTCTTGGAGGACCAACTCACCAAAGAGAAACCAAGAAATTGGCACCCTCCAGAAGTGGACTTCCTATCCACTTTGTCTCCTACCAAATCGGAGTCTGAATATCCTACAAGCTTGAAGTTTGCTCCTCTTGGGTACCATAAGCCAAAGTTTGGGGTATGAGCCAAATATCGGAAGATTCGCTTGACTGCCACAAAGTGGCTTTCCTTAGGTGCGGCTTGAAACCGTGCACAAATTCCCACACTCAACATGATATCCGGTCTAGATGCACAAAGGTAAAGCAAGGAGCCAATCATGGAGTGATATACCTTTTGATCCACCGCTTTACCATTGGGATCAATGTCGGGTTGGCACTAGGTGGGCATGGGAGTGGAAGCCGGTTTGACATCACTTAGCTTGAATCTGTTGAGCATGTCTTGAGTGTATTTGGCTTGGTTGATGAAGGTTACATCTCTTCTTTGTTTGACTACGAAGCCAAGGAGGAACTTCAACTCTCCCATCATGGACATCTTGAACTTGGAGGTTATGAGCGCGGAAAATTCCTCATTGAAAGCTTTGTTAGGGGAACCAAAGATAATATCATCAACATATAGTTGGCACACAAACAACTCCCCTTTGACCTTCTTAGTAAAAGGAGTGGGGTCGATTTTCCCAATTTCAAAACCACGATCTTGCAACAACTCGGTAAGGTGGTCATACCACGCACGTGGGGCTTGCTTAAGGCCATAGAGTGCCTTATCGAGTTGATACACATGATCGGGAAAGTAGGGATCCTCGAACCCGGGGGGTTGCTTGACATATACCAACTCATTAATAGGACCATTAAGAAAAGCACTCTTCACATCCATTTGTTGTAACTTAAAGTTATGATGAGAAGCATATGCAATCAACATGCGAATGGATTCAAGGCGTGCAACGGGAGCAAAGGTTTCACAGTAGTCAATACCCTCGACTTGGGAGTAGCCTTGTGCTACCAAACGAGCCTTGTTGCGAATGATAATCCCATGAGCATCTTGCTTGTTCTTGAATATCCACTTGGTTCCAATGACATTATGGTTCCCCGTTGGCCTTGGCACCAATCTCCACACCTTGTTGTGCTCGAAGTTGTTGAGTTCTTCATGCATGGCATTGATCCAATGTAACACCCTCGATGCGACTATAGCTCCCACGTGTCGAGGCACGACTTAGAGGCATAATCGCATTGAAGGCATATGTCGCAAGTTAGGCAATCTTCACAACACCCCATGTAATATAAATAATAATAAAGGGGAGATAACATAGTTGGCTTACACTTGCCACGTCAATCAAGTGCATAAATAACATTACATCATCCAAACACTCATGGCCCGACTATTGGCGCCAAAATAAAAGAGAACCCAACATGCGACACGGTCCCAATCACCCCCAACTGGGCACCACTACTAATCATCGGGAAAGGAAACATAGTAACGTTGTGAGTCTTCGTCGAACTCCCACTTGAGCTCATACGCGTCTCCTGGAGCAGAATCATCAGGCCCTGGATCTGGTGTAATAGTAATCTGTGAGCCACAGGGACTCAGCAATCTCGCACCCTCGCGATCAAGACTATTTAAGCTTATAGGTAAGGCAAGGTAAATATAGGTGGAGCTGCAGCAAGCGGCTAGCAAATATGGTGGCTAACTTATTCGCAAAAGAGAGCGAGAAGAGGAGGCAAAGCACGAGCGAGAAACTAGAGAGCAACCTGCGCAAATATTACTCCAACACCGTGTCCACTTCCCGGACTCCGCCGAGAAGAGGCCATCACGGTAACACACTCAGTTGATTCATTTTAATTAAGTTAAGGTTCAAGTTATCTACAACCGGACATTAACAAATTCCCATCTGCCCATAACCGCGGACACGGCTTTCGAAAGTTCAAATCCCTGCAGGGGAGTCCCAACTTAGCCCATGACAAGCTCTCACGGTCAACGAAGGAATATACCTCCTCCCAAGACGTTCCGATCAGACTCGGTATCTCGGTAATTCAAGACACTTCGACAGGTTAAAACAAGACCAGCAACACCGCCCGAATGTGCCGACAAATCCCAATAGGAGCTGCACATATCTCGTTCTCAGGGCACACTCAGATGAGACTAGCTACGAGTAAAACCAACCCTCAAGTTTCCCCGAGGTGGCCCCGCAAGCAGCTCAGTTCGGACCAACACTTAGAGGGGGCACTGGCCCGGGGGGGGGGGTTAAAAATAAGATGACCCTTGGGCTCCGGTAACCCAAGGAAAAAAAAGGCTAGGTGGCGAATGGTAAAACCAAGGTTGGGCATTGCTGAAAAAGCTTTAATCAAGGCGAAATATCAAGGGGTTCCCATTATAACCCAACCGCGTAAGGAACGCAAAATCCGGGAACATAACACCGATATGACGGAAACTAGGGCGGCAAGAGTGGAACAAAACACTAGGCGAGTGGCCTAGCCTTCCACCCTTTACCAAGTGTATAGATGCATTAAGATAACAAGATAATATGATGATATCCAACAAGAAAATAAATATTCCAATAAGGAACGGCCTCCGATCTTCACCTGCAACTAGTAACGCTATAAGAGGGGCTGAGCAAAGCGGTAACATAGCCAATCAACGGTTTGCTAGGACCATGGTGGATTAGAGGTTTGACATGGCAATTTGGGAGGCTTGCAAGCAAGTGGTAGGCATCGTAGCAATGACATAGCAAAAGAGCGAGCAAACTAGCATAGCAAAGATAGTAGTGATTTCGAGGGTATGATCATCTTGCCTGCACAGTTGTCAGAGTTGACTGGATCCTCGAAAGCAAACTCAACGGGCGCTCCTCGTTAGCGAACTCGTCTCCCGGCTCTACCCAAACAAGACAAACAAGCAATAAGGATACAATCAACCACGTGCAAACTCAAACAACACGATGCAAAGATGATATGCTATGCGGGATGCGATGCGGGATGCAAAATGCAAGATATGACAGGAAATGCATGAACCTGGCCTCAACATGGAAATACAAGTGTGTCACTGGAAAGATGAGACGAAGTCGCTTGAAAACGATATAAAGAACGCCGGAATCGGAGTTACGGTTTGGAAATGGCAAGCGATTCAAAAATGACATCGGTCTGCGATTTACAGCAAGTAGGCATCTAAATGCAATGAAATGAACATGCTACAGCACCCAAACATGACAACAAAATACATGGCAGCGATGCACACAAGATGTTTAACAAAAGTCTAGCACTGAGCTATGGCCAATTCATCCATTAACAGGTTCAAACAAGCATGGAAAAAATGCATATGACAAACAGATCTCAGACTTAGGGAAATTAACACTTGTCTGGAATTTCAGATCAGGTAGCTCTCTTCGGAGCAACAAAACTACATGCTACAGGACCTGAACATGGCAAAGTAAAGCATGTCATGGAGCTACTCAAAGAGCTTAACAAAAGTCCCTTAGTGACCTTGAGCCAAAAGGGGTCAGAAAAATACAATTGCAAGCATGTGAACATAGCAAAAACATAATCAGTTTTCAGACTTAGTGAAAAACTGACACATGCTGAAATATAACTCAAGTAGGCATGTTTACGAGCTCGATGCACTCACTACGGTGCAAGTCATGGCAAGACAAGCATACACCCATCAAGAAGGCACAAAATTCAAGCTAGACATGGCAAAAATAATAGCATAGCATCCACGGATCAACTACAACATCACCGGCAAAATTGCAAACAAGTTGACAATCTGCCCAGATTCACAAAGTAGCAAAAGTAGAGCTTGATTGACTAAAGCTAGGGTGCTCCATAATTGCAAACAAAGACATGGATGGATATAGCACTACAAGATTAATAAAACTCCCTTACTGATCATCCTCAAAAGAGGCACGGATCACTAGGAAACAATAAGAATATAAGGCATCATGAGATAAACAGCTCCAGGACTTGGTGAAATCACTAAGTCCCTGAAAACAGACTTAGCAAGTGCAGCACTTTGCAAGCTTGCACAAGGCACCACACACATCCTAAAAATACATGGGCTGCACCTCTGGAGAGATGACAAAACCCTTAACAAAACATATGTAGAACTCACGGCCATATCATGCACACAAAAATCATGGCAAAAATGACAAAAGAGCTAAACGGAGTAACAGATCTGGCAATCAACTCAAGTAGCCCTCTTCTAACAGCATTTCAGGCATCAAGATGAGATCAAATGAAAATGATGCAATGGAACGAAATGATGTACTCTCTGAGATGAACATTTTGATATGCTATATGCATGAATCAGAGCTACGGATGCAAAGTTACGAGGCTATGAACAAGGGCACTTGGGCTAGGAAAATCCGGGGACTTAGGAAAAATTCAACCTCCGGATTAGGGTTTCTAGATCTGCACGCTTCCCGAGGCGGCGGCGCAAGCACTGTAGCAGCCGGGGTTCGGTTCGCCGGCAGGAGAGAAGAAGAGGCGAGGACGGGGGCGAGGACGGCCGGCGGTGGTGGAGCTTGCCGGCGTCGAGGAGGCGGCGGCTCCGGGCGGCGGACACGGCGCGGCGGCGGCGGGGACCCGCGGCGGCTGCGGCGGCCGGAGAAGGAGGCCGCGGGCGGTGGCTCGCGGGCGATGGCGGCGGCTCGCGGCAGCGGCGGGGCGGCGGCGCGCGCCGGCCGGGCGGGCCGAGCGCGAGGAGGCG
>NC_041390.1:517968327-518050679 GCF_002162155.2 Triticum dicoccoides | reverse complement strand
AGGAGGCGAGGCACGATGGCGATGCGGGCCGGGGGGCCGGCCTGGGCCGCGCGGGCCCGCGGGGAGGCGGCGGCGATGTGGTCCGGGGCGCCCACGTGGTGGCTCCCGGTTGGCGGAGGCGGATCCGGATGTTGTCCGGCCTGTGCGGACACGTCCGGCGGCGGCGGAGATGGTTTTTTTTTAGGGTTTGACGAGGGGATCCGAGATTTGGAATGGGGGAGGTATATATAGGCATAGAGGGAGCTAGGAGAGTCCAAATGAGGTGCGGTTTTTGGCCACGCGATCGTGATCGAACACTCTAGGTGATGGAGTAGAGTTAGGTGGGTTTTGGGCCAAAATGGAGGGGTGTTGGGCTGCAACACACACGAGGCCTTTTCGGTCCCTTGGTTAACCGTTGGAGTATCAAACGAAGTCCAAATGATACAAAACTTGATAGGCGGTCTACCGGTAGTAAACCAAGGCCCCTTGGCAAGTCTCGGTCCAATCCGGAAATGTTTAATCCCCACACACGAAAGAAAGCTAGAAAAGACCACCGGAGGAGAACGAAGCGCCGGAATGCAAAACGGACAACGGGGAAAATGCTTGAATGCATGAGACGAACACGTATGCAAATGCAATGCACATGATGACATGATATGAGATGGATGACAATGATAACAACACACGGAGACAAAAACCCGAACCCGAGGAAATAAAATATCTTAACGCCGGAAACGGCAAGAGTTGGAGTACAAATTGGGAAAGTTACATCCGGGGTGTTACAACACTCCACCACTACGAAAGGATCTCGTCCCGAGATCTAGGACTGAAAGAACGTCGGGTACTCAGAACGGAGGTGATCCTCGCGTTCCCAGGTAGCTTCACGGTCGGAATGGTGTGACCACTTGACTTTAAGAAATTTGATTGACTTGTTGCGAGTCTTACGTTCCGTCTCTTCAAGAATAGCAACTGGGTGCTCACGATAGGAGAGATCTTCTTGGAGCTCAATGTCCTCGAAGTTGACGGTGCGGTCAGGAGTCCTGAAGCACTTTCGAAGCTGAGAGACATGGAACATGTCATGAACATTTGCAAAGTTTGAAGGAAGCTCGAGTTGATAGGCGAGGTCGCCTCTCTTGCTGACAATCTTGAAAGGTCCCACATATCTAGGGGCAAGCTTCCCTTTGATACTGAAGCGACGAGTACCTTTCATAGGAGAGACACAGAGGTAAACATGATCTCCGATCTCCAAAGCCAAATCACGGTGCTTACTATCATAGTAGCTCTTCTGACGGGATTGGGCTGCTTTGAGGTTATCACGAATGACTTTGCACATTTCTTCTGCTTCTGTGATTAAGTCATTACCCAAAAGCTGACGTTCACCGGTTTCAGACCAGTTGAGAGGGGTACGACACTTCCTGCCATACAGAATTTCAAATGGGGCCTTGCCCGAACTTGCTTGAAAACTGTTGTTGTAGGAGAATTCAGCATAAGGAAGACAATCCTCCCACTTCATGCCGAAGGAGATCACACAAGCCCTGAGCATATCTTCAAGAATTTTGTTGACACGCTCGACTTGACCGCTTATTTGAGGATGGAAAGCTATGCTGAAGCGGATGTTAGTGCCCATGGCCTTCTGAAAAGAATCCCAAAACTTCGAGGTAAAGATGCCACCACGGTCTGAAGAGATCACTTGAGGAATACCGTGCAGAGAGACAATATGAGAGGTATAGAGTTCTGCCAATTGAGCTGCAGTGATCGACTCTTTGATAGGCAGAAAGTGAGCCACTTTGGTGAGTTTGTCGATGACAACAAATATAGCATCATTGCCACGCTTGGACTTAGGAAACCCAGTCACGAAGTCCATTTCAATGTGGTCAAACTTCCATTCTGGAATTGCAAGAGGTTGGAGGAGACCTGCTGGCCTTTGGTGTTCTGCCTTCACTCTTCTGCAGACATCACATTCATTCACAAATTGAGCAATCTCGCACTTCATTCGAGTCCACCAATAAGCCTGCTTGAGGTCCTGATACATCTTCGTGCTCCCAGGGTGGATGGAGAGGAGAGAATTGTGAGCCTCATTCAAGATCACTTTTCGGAGGTCACCTTTGGGTACAACAATTCGATCCTCGAAGAAGAGAGTGTCCTTGTCATCAAGGCGGTAGCACTTGTACTTGGACTGGCTCTTGGCAATCCCAATCTTCACCTTTTTCACCATAGCATCAAGAAGCTGGGCTTGGCGAATCTGGTCTTCTAAGGTAGGAGAGACTTGAAGGTTGGCGAGGAAACCTTGAGGAACAACTTGCAGATTAAGTTTGCGGAAAGCTTCACAAAGCTCGGGTTGATAAGGCTTGAGAATCAGACTGTTGCAGTAAGCTTTCCTGCTCAATGCGTCAACAATCACATTGGCCTTGCCTGGAGTATACTCGATACTCGGATTATACTCTTGAATCATTTCGACCCATCGAGTTTGCCTGAGGTTGAGATTAGGCTGAGTGAAGATGTACTTGAGACTCTTGTGATCAGTGAAAATGTCCACTTTTCTTCCCAATAGAAGATGTCTCCAAGTCAAAAGAGCATGCACAACTGCCGCCAACTCGAGATCATGAGTGGGGTAGTTCTTCTCATTAGGCTTCAACTGGCGAGAGGTATAGGCAGCAACTTTCTTCTCTTGCATCAAAACTGCGCCAAGACCTTGGAGAGAGGCATCACAAAAGACCTCGTATGGCTTGGATTCATCAGGCGGAGTCAGAATTGGAGCAGTGATCAATTTCTCTTTCAAAGTGTTGAAAGCAATATCACACTCCGGAGACCAAACGTACTTGACGTGCTTCTGAAGAAGATTTGAGAGAGGCTTCGCGATCTTAGAAAAGTTTTCAACGAATCTTCGGCAATAGCTTGCGAGACCGAGAAAACTGCGGAGTTGCTTCACATTCTGAGGAGGTTCCCAATTCACCATTGCAGACACCTTCTCAGGATTCACGGCAATGCCCTTGGCAGAGATGATATGACCAAGATAAAGAACCTCATCAAGCCAAAATTCACACTTGGAGAACTTGGCGTAGAACTGATGTTCTCTGAGCTTATCAAGAACCAAACGCAAGTGCTTGGCATGATCTTCCTTGTTCTTCGAGAAAACCAGAATGTCATCGAGATAGACCAAAACGAAGTCATTGGTGTAGGCGTTGAAGATGAAATTCATCATGCGAGAGAACGTCGGAGGAGCGTTGGCGAGGCCAAAAGACATGACAGTGTATTCATATGAACCAAAGCTTGTTCTGAATGCTGTCTTGGGAATATCTTCTTCACGAATGCGAATCTGGTGATAACCCATACGGAGATCAAGCTTGGAGAATACTTGGGCACCTTTGAGTTGTTCGAACAGCTCATTGATGTTGGGAAGTGGGTATTTGTTCTTGATGGTCTTCTTGTTCACGGACGGTAATCAACACAAAGTCGGTCCGTTCCATCCTTCTTCTTCACAAAAAGAACACCACAACCCCACGGAGAAGAACTAGGCCGGATGAGACCCATTTTCTCTTGAATATCGAGTTGCTTCTTCAGCTCCTTCAACTCTTCAGGTCCGAGCTTGTAAGGACGCTTGCAAACAGGTTTCGTACCAGGCTCAAGATCAATAACGAATTCAACTGGTCAGTGCAGAGGCATTCCTGGGAGCTCTTCTGGAAAGACGTCTTGATATTCGCAAACGACTGGAATTTGAGAGATGGCATCCAATTCACCCCTCTCATTGAGAGAAAACAGACGGATGGTATTATCCCGAGCGGCAAAGACAATTACATCCTCAGACGAATGAGTCAATCGAATCTGCCTGGCTGCACAATCAAGCTGAGCCTTGTGCTTAGAAATCCAATCCATCCCGAGAATAAGATCAATATCCAAGTTACCAAGAACCATTGGAGAAGCCAGAAACTTGAAATCACCCATCAAGATAGAAATATCCGGAACCATCAAACTAGAACTCAGACGCTTAGCCGGAGAGACGACTTGCATAGCTCTCGGTAAAGCCTTAGTACTAAAATTGTTCTCCAATGCAAATGGGAATGACATGAAGGAATGCGATGCACCAGAGTCAAAAAGTACTTTTACAGGAATATCATTAATAGGAAGGTTACCCATGATCACATCTGACGAGTCCTCTGCCTGAGCTGCATTCATCAAATTGACCTTGGCATGCTTGGGGTTATGCTTGACCATAGCTGTACTTGCCGATCTGACAGGAGGAGGAGGAAGACGCCTCTGGTTGAAACACTTGTTGGCGTAGTGACCCTTCTGTTGGCACTTGTTGCACGTGACCTCTGAAAGCGGACGGTGATACGAAGCACTCGATCTTGGAGCTTGAGACGAAGTCTTGTTCTGAAAGCCAGGGTTGGGTGGGTGGGAAGAACCACTGCCACCTTTACTCTTCTGCTGATACGGCTGACGGAACGGAGGAGGAGGAAGCCAATACTTCTGTTGCTTGGCCACTTGAGTAGAGGAAGAAGGAGTAACATCTCTGACTCGCTTCTTGGAAGCATCACACCTCAACTGAGCAGCCTCTTGCTTCAGTGCCATGTTGTAGAACTCATCGTATCTCAAGGGCTCAAAGAGAACAAGGGCTAGCTGAATATCTTCTCTGAGACCACCCCTGAACTGGTATATCATGCTCTTCTCATCAGGGACGTCCTGCTTGGCAAAGCGGGCGAGCTTGTGGAACAACTTGTTGTAGTCATAGACAGACAAAGAGCCTTGCTTCAGATTACGGAATTCCTCATGCTTGCTTTCAACCACGCTCTGTGGAATATGATGAGCTCGGAAATCTCAATGGAAATCATCCCAAGTGATAACACGTCCATCTCTGGAATCCTTGTACTGCTAGAACCATTCTGCAGCTTGATCTTTGAGTTGGAAGGAAGCGAACTTGACAAAGTCCTCAGGCCTGACGTTACTGCACTCGAAATGCTTGCACAGATCCACAAGCCAATCGTCAGCATCGGTTGCCTCAACATAATTGCTGAAAGTCTTTGGCCCGTTGGCAAGGAACTGGTTGAGTGTAGCAAAGTGATTCTGATTGCTGCCTTGATTCCCTTGGTTGCCTTGATTGCGCTCTTGAAGAATTTGCATGATCAACTATGTGTTTGCATTGGTTGCGGCCATCACAGCTTGCATGCCTCCGGAGGAGGTGGAGGTGGTGGCGGATCAGGATTCGGAGTCGTGCGCGTTGGAGGAGCCATCCTGAAGAGGTTGACCACCATTAGCACAATGATAGACAATATTGAAGCTAAATCCAACGGAATGAAAATTGCAACATATAGTCTTCACATCCGAACAAAATGGACGAATGCATTCCTCTTGAAATGGTCACATATCCATAAATTGAGAAGCCACGTAGAATGAAGGTAGAGAAATAAATCAACAAGGTACGGATCAAGAACGAATCATCGGTAAGAAATCCCAATCTCAAACCAATATCCGTGGAATAGGAACTAGAGCTACTAGAATTCCCTCCTATGAAACTCCCGAACCTTTCCGGTTATGCAATCAGGTGTTGGGGATACAGGGGAAGCATAATATCTCACCCAAACTAGCAAATCCTACATCCAGCTGTATCCATCCTTCAACACATAACCAAGAAACCTTCGGAAACCATCTACCTCAACCTTCAAAAAGCATCCGTTATACAAGTTATGGCGATACTCCCGAACTCCCGCCCCAGTACTGGGTGGCGTCGAGGTTATCTCACCAACGAACTGCATAAAAGAGATTTTCGATGTCGGCGTACTAGACTCATGTATTCCAGAACTGCAACGATAAAATTATGATGACAACACCTCAGAGCTCAACTCCCCGGGACACTTCCACTAAACCCCTGACAGGAGGCACCAAGACAATGTTCTCATCATAAAACCATCGGAAGGATTCCAAGATACCCGCGTGATCCTAAAAAAAATTTAGTGAAATTTGAGAAGAGAAGAGTCAAAACTCTACGTCAGGATGCCTTACCAGAGCGATGAGGAGACTGGGAAGTAAAAAGAATTCCTAATCTCTCCGATATATAATTCCTAAAAGACACAAAACATTTTTCTAGACACAACTCGGCCGCTAAAAATGATCAAGCAATGGGGCTCCTAAGGCCGGGGAAGGCTCTGATTACCAACTTGTAACAACCTCGATGCGACTATAGCTCCCACGTGTCGAGGCACGACTTAGAGGCATAATCGCATTGAAGGCATATGTCGCAAGTTAGGCAATCTTCACAACACCCCATGTAATATAAATAATAATAAAGGGGAGATAACATAGTTGGCTTACACTCGCCACGTCAATCAAGTGCATAAATAACATTACATCATCCAAACACTCATGGCCCGACTACGGCACCAAAATAAAAGAGAACCCAACATGCGACACGGTCCCAATCACCCCCAACTGGGCACCACTACTGATCATCGGGAAAGGAAACATAGTAACGTTGTGAGTCTTCGTCGAACTCCCACTTGAGCTCATACGCGTCTCCTGGAGCGGAATCATCAGGCCCTGGATCTGGTGTAATAGTAATCTGTGAGCCACAGGGACTCAGCAATCTCGCACCCTCGTGATCAAGACTATTTAAGCTTATAGGTAAGGCAAGGTAAATATAGGTGGAGCTGCAGCAAGCGACTAGCAAATATGGTGGCTAACTTATTCGCAAAAGAGAGCGAGAAGAGGAGGCAAAGCACGAGCGAGAAACTAGAGAGTAACCTGCGCAAATATTACTCCAACACCGTGTCCACTTCCCGGACTCCGCCGAGAAGAGGCCATCACGGTAACACACTCAGTTGATTCATTTTAATTAAGTTAAGGTTCAAGTTATCTACAACCGGACATTAACAAATTCCCATCGGCCCATAACCGCGGACACGGCTTTCGAAAGTTCAAATCCCTGCAGGGGAGTCCCAACTTAGCCCATGACAAGCTCTCACGGTCAACGAAGGAATAGACCTCCTCCCAAGACGTTTCGATCAGACTCGGTATCTCGGTAATTCAAGACACTTCGACAGGTTAAAACAAGACCAGCAACACCGCCCGAATGTGCCAACAAATCCCGATAGGAGCTGCACATATCTCGTTCTCAGGGCACACTCAGATGAGACTAGCTACGAGTAAAACCAACCCTCAAGTTTCCCCGAGGTGGCCCCGCAGGCAGCTCAGTTCGGACCAACACTCAGAGGGAGCACTGGCCCGGGGGGGTTAAAAATAAGATGACCCTTGGGCTCCGGTAACCCAAGGAAAAAAAAGGCTAGGTGGCGAATGGTAAAACTAAGGTTGGGTATTGCTGGAAAAGCTTTAATCAAGGCGAAATATCAAGGGGTTCCCATTATAACCCAACCGCGTAAGGAACGCAAAATCCGGGAACATAACACCGATATGACGGAAACTAGGGCGGCAAGAGTGGAACAAAACACTAGGCGAGTGGCCGAGCCTTCCACCCTTTACCAAGTGTATAGATGCATTAAGATAACAAGATAATATGATGATATCCAACAAGAAAATAAATATTCCAATAAGGAACGGCCTCCGATCTTCACCTGCAACTAGTAACGCTATAAGAGGGGCTGAGCAAAGCGGTAACATAGCCAATCAACGGTTTGCTAGGACCATGGTGGGTTAGAGGTTTGACATGGCAATTTGGGAGGCTTGCAAGCAAGTGGTAGGCATCGTAGCAATGACATAGCAAAAGAACGAGCAAACTAGCATAGCAAAGATAGTAGTGATTTCGAGGGTATGATCATCTTGCCTGCACAGTTGTCAGAGTTGACTGGATCCTCGAAAGCAAACTCAACGGGCTCCTCATTAGCGAACTTGTCTCCCGGCTCTACCCAAACAAGACAAACAAGCAACAAGGATACAATCAACCACGTGCAAACTCAAACCAACACGATGCAAAGATGATATGCTATGCGGGATGCGATGCAGGATGCAAAATGCAAGATATGACAGGAAATGCATGAACCTGTCCTCAACTTGGAAATCCAAGTGTGCACTGGTAAGATGAGACGAAATCGCTTGAAAACGATATAAAGAACGCCGGAATCGGAGTTACGGTTTGGAAATGGCAAGCGATTCAAAAATGACACCGGTCTGCGATTTACAGTAAGTAGGCATCTAAATGCAATGAAATGAACATGCTACAACACCCAAACATGACAACAAAATACATGGCAGGGATGCACACAAGATGCTTAACAAAAGTCTAGCACTGAGCTATGGCCAATTCATCCATTAACAGGTTCAAACAAGCATGGCAAAAATGCATATGACAAACAGATCTCAGACTTAGGGAAATTAACACTTGTCTGGAATTTCAGATCAGGTAGCTCTCTTCGGAGCAACAAAACTACATGCTACAGGACCTGAACATGGCAAAGTAAAGCATGGCATGGAGCTACTCAAAGAGCTTAACAAAAGTCCCTTAGTGACCTTGAGCCAAAAGGGGTCAGAAAAATACAATTGCAAGCATGTGAACATAGCAAAAACATAATCAGTTTTCAGACTTAGTGAAAAACTGACACATGCTGAAATATAACTCAAGTAGGCATGTTTACGAGCTCGATGCACTCACTACGGTGCAAGTCATGGCAAGACAAGCATAAACCCATCAAGAAGGCACAAAATGCAAGCTAGACATGACAAAAACAATAGCATAGCATGCACGGATCAACTACAACATCACCGGCAAAATTGCAAACAAGTTGACAATCTGCCCAGATTCACAAAGTAGCAAAAGTAGAGCTCGATTGACTAAAGCTAGGGTGCTCCATAATTGCAAACAAAGACATGGATGGATAGAGCACTACAAGATTAACAAAACTCCCTTACTGATCATCCTCAAAAGAGGCACGGATCACTAGGAAACAATAAGAATATAAGGCATCATGAGATAAACAGCTCCAGGACTTAGTGAAATCACTAAGTCCCTGAAAACAGACTTAGCAAGTGCACCACTTTGCAAGCTTGCACAAGGAACCACACACATCCTAAAAATACATGGGTTGCACCTCTGGAGAGATGACAAAACCCTTAACAAAACATATGTAGAACTCACGGCCATATCATGCACACAAAAATCATGGCAAAAATGAGAAAAGAGCTAAACGGAGTAACAGATCTGGCAATCAACTCAAGTAGCCCTCTTCTAACAGCATTTCAGGCATCAAGATGAGATCAAATGAAAATGATGCAATGGAACGAAATGATGTACTCTCTGAGATGAACATTTTGATATGCTATATGCATGAATCGGAGCTACGAATGCAAAGTTACGAGGCTATGAACAAGGGCACTTGGGCTAGGAAAATCCGGGGACTTAGGAAAAATTCAACCTCCGGATTAGGGTTTCCAGATCTGCACGCTTCCCGAGGCGGCGGCGCAAGCACTGTAGCAGCCGGGGTTCGGTTCGCCGGCAGGAGAGAAGAAGAGGCGAGGACGGGGGCGAGGGCGGCCGGCGGTGGTGGAGCTTGTTGGCGTCGAGGAGGCGGCGGCTCCGGGCGGCGGACACGGCGCGGCGGCGGCGGGGACCCGCGGCGGCTGCGGCGGCCGGAGAAGGAGGCAGCGGGCGGCGGCTCGCGGCAGCGGTGGGGCGGCGGCGCGCGCCGGCCGGGCGGGCCGAGCGCGAGGAGGCGGGGCGCGGTGGCGATGCGGGCCGGGGGGCCGGCCTGGGCCGCGCGGGCCCGCGGGGAGGCGGCGGCGATGTGGTCCGGGGCACCCACGTGGCAGCTCCCGGTTGGCGGAGGCGGATCCAGACGTTGTCCGGCCTGTGCGGACACGTTCGGCGGCGGCGGAAATGGTTTTTTTTAGGGTTTGACGAGGGGATCCGAGATTTGGAATGGGGGAGGTATATATAGGCATAGAGGGAGCTAGGAGAGTCCAAATGAGGTGTGGTTTTCGGCCACGCGGTCGTGATCGAACGCTCTAGGTGATGGAGCAGAGTTAGGTAGGTTTTGGGCCAAAATGGAGGGGTGTTGGGCTGCAACACACACGAGGCCTTTTCGGTCCCTCGGTTAACCGTTGGAGTATCAAACGAAGTCCAAATGATACGAAACTTGACAGGCGGTCTACCGGTAGTAAACCAAGGCCGCTTGGCAAGTCTCGGGCCAATCTAGAAATGTTTAATCCCCACACACGAAAGAAAGCTAGAAAAGACCACCGGAGGAGAACGAAGCGCCGGAATGCAAAACGGACAACGGGGAAAATGCTCGAATGCGTGAGACGAACACGTATGCAAATGCAATGCACATGATGACATGATATGAGATGCATGACAACGATAACAACACACGGAGACAAAAACCCGAACCCGAGGAAATAAAATATCTTAACGCCGGAAACGGCAAGAGTTGGAGTACAAATTGGGAAAGTTACATCCGGGGTGTTACATCCAATCCGGATCTTCGAGTGTCTCATAGACCTTTTGGGATTCAACACAAGAGACAAACGCGTGATGTTCACAATAGTTTGCTAATTGTCTACGAGTGCTTACCCCCTTTCTTAAGCTTCCAAGCACATTTTTCATGAGATGGTCTTTGGTGGATAGCTTGGATGCGATCTTGGCGGCACGACGCTCTAATTCCTCCTCTTGAGAGAGCCGAGGAGCATCAACTTGATCATCTTGAGCATCGTCTTGAGCTTGTTCGTGATCTTGAGCTTGCTCTTCATCTTGAACATGCTCGGTGGTGAGAACTTGACCTTGGGCATCACTTGATGTTTCAACACCATCTTGAGATTGACCTTGCCCTTGATCTTGTTCTTGAGGTTGAGGGCCTTCACTTTGTTCTTCGGAAGCGTGTGGGCCTTGGGTTGGTGATGGCTCCACTTGAGTGGAGAATTGTCCTTCTCCTTCAGCCACAAGGGGTTCCTCAATGGGTAGGATAAAACCAACACCCATTCTTCTTATGGCATGATGAGGAATTTCATCACCTACATCACAAGTGCCACTTTGCTCAACTTGGGAGCCGTTATTCTCATCAAACTCCACGTTACACGTCTCCTCAATAAGCCCCGTGGACTTATTGAGGACACGGTAAGCATGAGGTTTTGTAGCATAACCAACAAATATGCCCTCATAAACTCTGGCCTCAAATTTAGACAAACGAACACCTTTCTTCAGAATGAAACACTTACACCCGAACACCCGGAAGTACTTGAGGTTGGGCTTGTTACCGGTGAGTATCTCATATGGAGTCTTGTTCAAGCCTTTGCGGAGATAGAGCCGATTTGATGCATGACACGCGGTGTTGATGGCTTCGGCCCAAAAGTTGTATGGAGACTTGAACTCCGCCATCATGGTCCTTGCCGCATCCACCAACGTCTGGTTCTTCCTCCCCACTACACCATTTTGTTGACGGGTGTATGGTGCGGAATATTGATGCTTCATCCCCTCATCACTAAGAAACTCATCCAAGGTGTAGTTCTTGAACTTGGTGCCGTTGTCAATTCTTATAGTCAAGATATTTGCATTGTGCTGATGTTGGGCTTCATTTGCAAAGTCAATGACGGTTTGTTGGGTCTCGCTCTTCCTCTTGAAGAAATATACCCAGGTGTATCTTGAATAATCATCCACAATCACCAAGCAATACTTTCTACCCCAAGACTATCAAAGGATGGAGGCCCAAAGAGATCCATATGAAGGAGCTCCAAAGGCCTCTTTGAGTAGATGATAGTTGTGGGAGGGTGAGCCTTCTCATGTAGCTTTCCTTCGATGCACGCACTTCAAGCACGATCTTTAGCAAAACTAACATTTGTTAGTCCACGGACATGGTCCCCCTTGAGAAGACTTTGCAAAGATCTCATATTGACATGGGCTAGACGGCGATGCCAAAGCCATCCCGCGTCAACTTTAGCCATTAGGCATGTTACGGTCTGAGTGGGTCGCTCCGAAAAGTTAATCACATAGAGACCATTCTCGACATGCCCAACAAAGACTACTTTAAGAGTCTTGCTCCACAAGAGGGCCACGGTATCAATATCAAAGAACGTGGCAAAGCCCACGAGGGCAAGTTGACGAACGGAAAGTAAATTGTATGCAAGGGACTCAACAAGCATGACCTTCTCGACCGTGAGATCATGAGAAATGACAACCTTGCCAAGCCCCAATACCTTGGAGGACGAGGCATCACCCCACTCGACATTGGTGGGCATAGATGGAATCTTGTGAACATCCACCACCAAGTCCTTGCTTCCAGTCATATGATTAGTGGCTCCACTATCGAGCAACCATGATCCCCCACCGGAAGCAAGCACCTTGTTGGTGGCTTTAGCCATGAGGCACTTGACGGTGATGCTCTCATTGGGTGAGTCGAAGAGTGACACTCGTGGAGTCGTCGCAATGGCAATGGAGGCCATGGCAACCAACTCATCCTCATCATCATCGTCATCCTCATTGTACTCTTCTTGTACCACCAACGCTTTGGGAGGAGTCTTCTTGATGAAGTTCCTCTTGTTTGGGAATGACTTGGCTTTGTCCTTTCGGATGAGCTTGCCACCATTGTCTTCCCTCTTCTCATACGGGCACTCCGCAACAAAATGACTCACATTGCCACAATTATAGCAAGTCCTCACACGTTGCTTGCCCTTTGTGCCACTTGAGTTGTTCTTGTTGAAGTTGGGCCTTGAGTTTTTCTTGCTCCAAAATTGCCTTGAAGCAAGCATCATGTGTTCATGATAGGCATACTTTGTATCTTCAGGGTTGCCCTCCTCTTCTTCTTCTTCGTCCTCTTCTTCCGCACTAACCTTGGCCTTTAATACAAGGTTGGGCTTCTTTGCTCTTTGAGAACGTAGCACGGCATTGTCGACGGTCTTGTCCAAGATGCTCATGGCCACAAACTCATCCAACACTTCACTTAAGGACAAAGTGTGGAAGTTCGGCCTTTGACGAATGATGGAGGACATGGCCTTGTGGTAAGGCATCATTGCCTTGAGGAATTTGCGCTTGATCCATTTGTCATCCGTGTCCTTGCTCCCATGATCTGGAGTGAGACCGCGAGTTTGGTTACTCTCTGATAAAGCTCACGAGGTTCTTCATCTTCTTTCATTGCAAACTCATCAGCTTCATCTTGCACTACTTCATAGTTGGAGCGTTGAATTCTTGCACTTCCCCGATAGAGGGAGACAACGCAAAGCCATGCATCTTTGTCCAAGGCGAAGGGCCGAAGATGAGGGAGATCTTCGGGTGGAATTGCATCTTGGATGATGAAGAGAGCATTCTCATTGAATTGATTATCTGCGGCTTCTCTAGGGGTGAAGTTGCTTGGATCATGCAAATAGAAACCTTCTTCAATGATTCTCCAAAGATTAGTATTCACATGATTTAAATGACGCTTAAAGCGATAAACCCAAGAATCAAAGTCCTCATTTTTCACAATCTTAGGGGGAGGACCGGCATGATTCAAATGAGTAGAGGGAATCGGTCCACCATAGACAAGTGGAGGTTCCACATGGGCAAAGATGATGGTGCTATTCTTACCACTAGAAGAAGGAGCTTTTTCACTAGTAGCATCCCCCTTGTCGGAGTTAGCATCCGTCACCTTGTTAGTGGGATCACCCACTTTCAACGGTGCGGTCGATAGTTTAAGCCCTTCAATGAATTTAGTAAACATGCTTTCAACCTCGGTCGTCATGGAGGTTCCCCCATCTCCCGTAGACGAGACCGGATTCGCACCTGAGTGCTCCTCCACACCGTCTACGACGTCAACCATACTCTTCGGACGGCAAAGTCCTTAAAAAGAGACGAGGCTCTGATACCAATTGAAAGGATCGATATAGTTGACTAGAGGGGGGGGGGTGAATAGGCAACTAACATTTTTTATCTTTTCTTTGCCAAATTAAACTTTGCATCAAAGTAGGTTGTCTAGATGTGCAACTAGGTGAGCAACCTATATGATGCAACAACAACAAGCACACAAGCAAGCAATGGAAATAACACCAATAAGCTTTCTCAAGTGAAGGTACAAGATAACCAATAGTGGAGCCGATGAAGACGAGGATGTGTTACCGAAGTTCCTTCCTTTTGAGGGGAAATACGTCTCTGTTGGAGCGGTGTGGAGGCGCAATGCTCCCCAAGAAGCCACTAGGGTCACCGTATTCTCCTCACGCCCTCACACAATGCGAGATGCCATGATTCCACTATTGGTGCCCTTGGAGGCGGCGACCAGACCTTTACAAACAAGGTTGGGGCAATCTCCACAACTTAATCGGAGGCTCCCAACAACACCACGAAGCTTCACCACAATGGAATATGGCTCCGCGATGACCTCACCCGTCTAGGGTGCTCAAACACCCAAGAGTAACAACATCCGCTAGGGACTAGTGGGGGAATCAAATTTCTCTTGGTGGAAGTGTAGATCGGGGCCTTCTCAACCAATCCCGAGCAAATCAACAAGTTTGATTGGCTAGGGAGAGAGATCGGGCGAAAATGGAGCTTGGAGTATTGATGGAGCATTGGGGGAAGAGGTGAGTCAATGTTGAAGAAGAAGACCCCCTTTTATAGAGGGGGGAACAATCCAACCGTTACCCCCCTAAAACAGCCCCGCAGAGGGCGGTACTACCGCTAGGACCAGCGGTACTACCGCTCCCCCTCGCGGTACTGTCGTGCAGTCTGGGAGGGTTGGCGTATGAGCAGGAGTTAGACCCAGTGTGGTACTGCCGCGGTGGTAGGGCGGTACTGCCGCTTCTACTGTCGCTGCTTAGTGCCGCACAATCCGACACAAGAGGCGACCCCCTCGAGTCGACGCGGTAGGAGCCCGGTACCACAGCGGTACTGCGGCTGAGGACCCACAGGCGGTACTACCGCTGGGCACCGCGGTACTACCGCTAGGACCAAAACAAGCTCATAAAGCAGGGAATGAGACCTCCATCGACGCGGGAAGGCTCAGAGGGTGCGAAAAGGAAGTGTACGTGTTGATTCCACCCTAGCCTTACCAAAGCGGACCCCCTCTTGATAGTACGGTGACTCGTACGAGACAAGTCCACCAAACCAGAAATGAAAAAGCTACACCGTCTTGATTAAAACTCCGAGGAGAAAGAATCGTCTCGTGCCAAAGGATGAATCTCTGAAATGCTCAAAGCACACGATTAGTCCGCCAAAGCATTGTCATCAATCACCAAAACACCTTAGGGATAAATAAGCCCTTACAATAACCATGAACCTGTGGTTATGACCAACGACATGAAGAAACATGGCTACTTGCTCTTCCACACTAGTGTGGATACTATCTTGTTGCAGCCACCCTGCTCCTGAAGGTTTGCACAAGTCTGACAAATGGTGCTCTTTTCATTAAGCCAAGAGTGATCGATTAAATGGGGGGCGAGGGTATATTTCGCGCCATCCCGCCTCCGCCGATTTCCCTCTCCCGCCATCTCCGCCGAATTCCCCCTGCACCGCGCCTTATGCCAGGACTAGCTTTTGCACCCGAATCAGACTGGCTGGCTGGAAACAGCCGATTCAAGCTTTCCTGGCAAGCCAGGCTCTGGGGCGCTTAAAGTTTCGTGTCGATACAAGTGAGGCCTTCTTGCATGCAACCAAACAACCCCTTTTCATCCGGCCAAAATCTAGTTGGGCTGTATGCAATCTACCAAACACGTCACTCATCAGCTACTTGGACACATCCATCCACAAATGGACGTAAATTGTACAGTATAAAACTACTGGACCCAACTGTTCGCCCGTTAATTTATTTTTTACGGAATATTAGGTGAAGTACAGAGCAACATGGCTACTCGCTGATTCGACACGAGTTGAGGATGATGTCTACCTTTTTGTATTTAACCGCACATCATTAGGTTATGCACCCTCCAAAAAGCAGTCGAGACATGTATAAGATACGAATACTTGTTTTTGCATGCTAGAATCGTGACACTGTCTGCATACGGCATATGTCGTGCCTCTTACATCAATGCAGCGTCACATGGGCAGTACAAGGATAAGATGTACGTGTATGTGCTCATATGAATGAGTGTGTGTTTATATGCGAGTAATCTGCAATTACTGTGTTAAAAAAGTACATTATTCACCGGCGACCGGTCACATAAATATCGAGGTAGCCAAGCCTGTCCCTGCTCTCTTGTAAGATTCTGCCCATCAGCTCTTCCAGAATACACTCATTTTATCAAGGCAGATGGCGAATGGACAACTGCTGCTTGGAAGTACGTAAGTTTAGTAGCAGCACGTGCCACGACTTTTCAACTCGAACTGGTAAGGCAGACAATCCCTAGTTGCATGTTTATATGATATTTAGTCCTGAATACCGATGCTTATTTTGTCGCGGCTAGAAGCCGACAGTGTCATATGACTGAAACACCACCTCAGCATGACCCCAGTGAGGCATTTGTTAGGTAGTATGTACCCCATTACTTCCTTCGTAAAGAAATATAAGAGCTTTTAGACCACTACATTACATGAACTGCCCAGCTGTTGACGGTCTTTTTTGTTCATACAACAACTAGACTCAAGGTGGGGTACTTCTTGAGTTGGTCTCACCCGGCTGAATCTGGGTAAGATAGAATGTTTTTCCGCTTCCATAAAACTTAAAAACTGAAACCTGTCTCTACTTAAGTGTTTCTTAGATGGATTGGGGATATTAGTTGATCATTTCCCACTCAAGAAAAATGTTGGTACGTCGTTTAATTAGTGCTAATATGCTACTGTAAAATATGATTCGGCTGCAGACTGAGACAGCTAGTGTGCTGTTCACAAGGAAAGCTGCTGCTTAGTCTACCAGAAACTGAAGGCACATCCCCGCGTGCAGTCCAACCCTCACTGGAAAAATGCAGCGCTACGGATGGTGAACCACCATTAATCATTCATTAGTGTCAATTGGCTATTCGGTCAGCGTCAAATCCCTTGAGAAAAGAAAAGCTCCATGCGTAGAGGGCGGGCCAGCTGCTGTTAACTAAAGAGGACTTCTGCAGGTATTCAAGCCAGGTGGCATAAGTTGACCGGTTAAACCCGCCTACGGGAGTCTGAGCTGTCACTGAATTGTTATTACACAGTTGATAGGCTTCTAAATTGTTCAGTTGCTGTCTTGCACGGATTAGCACAGGAGTAATTCCGGGGAGAACCAAACGGTGTTGGGATAAGAATCCTCCTAAAGCTCCGGCTGGTGCTTTTCATGTCGCAAGGGTAATAATAATCTAAAATAACATATGTTGCCAAAGGGAGTGCCAATTTTTTTTGGAACCTGGTGCTTTTCATAGCATTTTCAATTTTCAATTTTTAAGAAATCAAGCAATTCTAAAAAAAAAATTTGTGGCAACCATTCTCGAATGTTCTACTCATGAATAAAGTTTCGTGAAGAAATGAGTTGGTGTTCTTCTGGGCCAAAGGAACAAAATTGCAACTTCAAAAATCTTGAACACTAACTTTTGTATAAACAATTTTGCTTTTTCTTCGCACAAAAGACCACGGAGTCATTTATTTTCGAAACTTTACACAGACCATATTCGTTACAGAATTATTTGAGTTTTTTGGGGTAAACAATTAGGGTGTGCCTAGACCCAAGGTTCATTTGGGTATTTTCATTTCAAAGGTTGCTATTCTGTTTATGTTCCGAAGTGTTTGCTTACTTCATTTAACCTGTGGTGTATCTTTTTGCTTACTTCTCTGTGACAATGATTGAAGGTTAACTTTGAGAAATCAAGTGATAGTTGTTTGCATTCGGCCACCACTGCAGCATCTGGTCCCAGGTATTCATCAACCGATTGTACTGATGCAATGGCGAAGGAGTAATCAGATTCTACCTCTGCCATGTTGCATCCCATCCCATGCTTAAGAGGAGATACAAACCATTCCTTATAGCTAAAAATTCAGCAGCGTCCAAGCCCTAACGTGCGGGAAGAACCATGATGCTGCGGTGACCTTTGTTTGACTATTAATCTAACCGGGGTGCTGCCTTTTATCCAAATAGAAATACGGACACGCCTATATATCTCGTTTAAGCACAAAATAGCTCGGCTCGCCTAGAGGGAATTGGCCAGGTAACCATGTGGGTTCGTCATGCACATGTTCTTTTATTATTTAGTTTTGTTTATATTCCAAAAATTATAATATACATATAGAAGGAAAATTAGGTTAGATATTGTTCATCGCACATTTAAAAATTATTTGTGCAATATAAAGAAGTGTTCGCTCAATTCTTGTAAAATATTTTTACGATTTGAAGAAAATGTTTGTGACATTTAAAAATGTACACACATTTTATTACGCGACGTTTTCCAAAACAGATAAAAATATTCGTGAAATTTTAAAAAATGATTTGTGCCAATAAAAAATGTAAGGTACATTTCAAAAACGCATTTGAAAATATGTTTCCAACAATTTAAAAAATTATACAATGTAAAAAATGTCGCATGCTTAAATGTTTTTATCATTGAAAATTTGTTTCAGCGTCTATTTAATTTTTTAACACGAATTCAGTTTTTACAACATTTATTTGAAAAAATATTAATCATGTATTTGATTTTTTTTAAATTATGTATATATATCTACAAAAATGGTAATCATGTACTTGAATTTTTTTAACGTGTATAAAAATGTACAATGAGTAAAATCAATCATATGTTGGAAAAGAAATATGAAAAGGGAATAACCAAGGAAAACATAGAAATCGTCACAAAGCAGTGAACAAATGACAAAAAAATCATAGGAAAAAAAATACTCACACGCTTGTTACAGTACTGGGCCATAACACTAGCGCCGCACCGCGCTCGTGCAGTATATGGACCGGTCCATATTCGGGTTTTAGCGAGTCTTTCTTCCACCTTTATTCCGTTTATTGCATTTTCTTGTTCCATTTTTCTTTTGATTTCTTAATCACTTTTAAAAAAAATTCAAAATAATTCTGAAATATGGACACATTTTTTGGTATCTCTGAAGTTTATCGAAATTAGGAAAAAAAAGAAGCAAATCAATGTTTTTATAAATCCAAGACCTTTTTTATATTCAGTATTTTATAAAATTTGGAACATTTTTTGGGGAAATGTTTTAGAATTTACGATTATATTTTTATAATTTGGATATATTTTCTAAATTTGTTAACATTTTCCTAAATACAGGAACAATCTTCAAATTCATGAACATTTTTTAAATACATCTTCAAATTCGTTAGCATTTTTTGAAATATAGGGTAAAAATCTCTAATTCATTATTTCTTTTTAAATTCATGCGCCATTTTTAAATAAATGATTATTTTTTAAATCTGGGAACAATATTCCAATTCCTTAGCATTTTTTGAAATATAGGAAAAAATATCTAATTCATGATTTCTTTTTAAATTCACAACTATTTTTAAATAAATGATTCTTTGTTAAATCTGGAAACAATATTCCAATTCGTTAGCATTTTTTGGAAATATCGGAAAAATCTCTAATTCATGATTCTTTTGTAAAATGCGAAAACATGTTTACAATTTAGAACATTTTTCCAATTTGGAACATTTTTAAAAAATTCAGAAGTTATTTTTGAAATACCATACTTTTATTAGAAAACATGTCAAAAAGCAAAAGCAAAAGAAAAAACAGGGATGCCTTGCAACTGAATGGGCCCGCCCAAAGCAAGGGGGTGGGGACCCGTTTGCTCACTTCGTGCGAACATGTCAGGAATAGGAACTTCCTTCTTGCATAGTGGAAAAGAAATAGCTCCTGCAAAGAAATACTCCCTCCCTATGGGATGGAGGGAGTATCAATTAAATAGTGATTTCGCGAATCAATCTGTGGTTAAGTTGGTTAAATGGACAGTGGTATCTCCAACCTATCAGGGTTCAAATCCTGGTGCTCGCATTATTCCTGGATTTATTTCAGGATTTCCAGCGATACGCTTTCAGTGGGAGGAGACGTTCCCGTCAACGACGAGGCGCCTACGGTGACTTCGTAAATCTCAAGATGATATGCCGGCTCAGTCTCTCGGAGGTGCTCATAGGGGTAGGGTATGCGTGTGTGCATTCATAGGGGTGAGTGTATGCGCGTGTATATGAGCGCTTGTGTTTGTACTGATGCTAAAAAAAAATATAGTGATTTCGGAGTAAACACCACAAAGCCAATCGAGCAACATGTGGTCAGAAATTGTAACAGTGACTAATGTTCTAAATACTGAGTCCTCCTGTTCAGAAACCTATGTTCGTCAATTCAAAAATCGTTCGGGAATTTCCAAAATTGTTTCCAGACTTAAAAATGCTTGCAGATTAAAAAAGTGTCCGCTGATTCAGAAAATGTGCGATCTAAGGGTGATCGCAAGTGGCAGCGTTGATCTGATCAACTACTTGGACACATGTCAGCCACAAATGGACGTAAATAAATTCTATAAAACTAGTGGACCCAACTGCTGAGTCGTTAATTTGTTTTCGACGGAATATTAGGTGAAGCACGGAGCAACATGGCTACTCGCTGATTGGACCGCTCACTTGAATATCGAAGTAGCCAAGCCTGTCCCTGCTCTCTTGTACTACGATTCTGCCCATCAGCTCTTCCAGAATACACTCATTTTATCAGGTCAGATGGCGAGCGGACAGCTACTGCTTGGAAGTAAGTTTAGCGGTAGCACGTGCCACGACTTCTCAACTGGAATTAGCAAGACAGACAATCCCTAGTTGCATGTTCATCATATTTATGTTAGTCCTGAATACTGATACTTATTTTTCACGGTTAGAAGCTGACAGTGTCATATGACTGAAACACCTAATCAGCATGACCTCTACTCCTCTAGCGGGGCACTTGGTTGGGTAAGTACGTACCTGATTTAACGAACTGCCCAAGCAGTTGACGGTGTTTTTGCTCATACAACAACTTCCCGGAAACATGAGGTGGACTCAACGTGGAAATTTCTTGAGTTGGTCTCTCCTGGCTGAATCTGAATAAGATAGGATGTTTTCCCGGTTTAAAGATGAAACCTGCATACTGAGACAGATAGTGTGCTTTCCACGAGCAAAGCTGAAACTGAAGACACATCCCCGCGTGTAGTCCAGCGCTACAATGGAAAAATGCAGTGCTGCTGATGGTGAACCACCGTTAATTATTTTTTTGACCGGGTGAACCACCGTTAATCATCCATTAGTGTCAATTGGTTGTTCGGTTAGCGTCCAAACCCGTTGAGAAAAGAAAAGCTCCATGCGTATTGCGTAGAGGACCTGCTGCTGTGAACTAAAGAGGACCTGTCTGCAGGTATTCAAGCCAGGTGGCATAAGCTGACCGGTTAAACCCACCTACGTGAGTCTGAGCTGTCACTGAATTGTTATTACAAAGTCGATAGGCTTCTAAATTGTTCAGTTGCTGTCTTGAACGGATTGCATAGGAGTAATTCCGGGGAGAACCAAACGGTGTTGGGATAAGAATCCTCCTAAAGCTCCGGCTGGTGCTTTTCATGTCGCAACGAACATACCATAAGGTTTCCAAAGGGGGTGCCGATTTTTGGAACCTGGTGCTTTTCATAGCATTTTAATTTTTCAAGATTTTTAAAATCAAACAATTCTTGAACTTTTTTTTCACGAATACTGTTAGACTATGTATAACTTCTGTACCTATGTACGTATTGTAACACAATCATTATATATAATGAGATAAGCCACCCCTAGAGGGTTGTGCTGGTTCCCAAAACTTATTGTCTTACATGGTATCACGCTAGGTTACGATCGCTTCCGCTTCTAAACCCTAATACCCGCACCGCCGCCGCAGCCGCCGCCGCCTTCACCGCCGCCGCCGCGCCACCGATCGCGCCGCCGCCATGTCGAGCGCCGCCACCACCGGTTCCACTGCTGCGGGCTTCCTCCCGGCCTCTCTTGCGGCTCTGCTCAACCTCCCGCTCGATGCCGTCTCCGTTCCAGCTCCGATCGGGACAAGGAGCATCGGCTCCGTCTTCTCCACGCCGCCGGCGCCCTCGCTCGGGCGTGACCTCGTGGTCCACACCGCGGCGCCGCCGTCCGCTGCGGATTCCGCAGGCATCGTCCCGCCGCTCCTGCCGCGAGCGGATCACACCGCCCCGTTGGCGGGGTTGGTGGCGTCCGCCCCGGCCGCGGGCCTTGCGGCATCCGCACCGGCCGCGAGCTTTGCAGCGCCCGCCCTGGCTGCGGTCCCGCCTCCTCCCGCATCGGCTTCGGTGCCTCCGGCTGCCTCCATGGTGTTTGCACCCCAGGCAGCCTCCTCGATGGGATCGTCTTCGCCGCCGCCGTTTCACTTCGGTCATCTCATCACCATCAAGCTCTCCGCAGACAACTACATCTTCTGGCGTGCGCAGGTTCTCCCGCTCTTGGGGAGTCACTACCTGCTAGGCTACGTCGACGGATCGCTTCCCTGCCCACCCGCGCTGGTAGACAGCGTGCACGGTCCGGTCTACAATCCGGCCCATCGCGTCTGGACGGGGCAGGACTAGGCGAACCTCTCCTCCATCCAGGGGTCGCTCTCGCCGGCAGTTGCCGGCCTTGTTGTCTTCGTGAAGACGTCTCATGAGACCTGGACCATCCTTGAGCGCACCTTTGCAGCGCAGTCCCAGGCTCGTGTCTCTGCACTCCGTCGTCAACTTGAAGAGTGTCAGAAGCTTGACTCCACGGCCACTGAGTTCTACAACAAGGTCAAGGGCCTTGCCGACACATTGGCCTCCATTGGACAGCCCCTCGCCGACTCCGAGTTCAACTCGTTTATTGTCAATGGTCTTGATGAGGAGTATGATGCCTTAGTCGAGATCATCAACGAGCGGGGTAACTCGACACCCATGTTGGCACACGAGGTTTTCTCTCGGCTTCTTCTCACTGAGCAACGGGTCGAGACTCGCCGCACCAGGGGCACTGGCTCTCTCTCGGCCAACGTCGCCACCAAGGGTGGCCGCTCTTCTTCATCACCCCGGTCTCCCTTGGGGCTGCCACCGTCGCCCGCCTCGGCCCCCCCACCTACTGCGACCTTACCGGGGGCTGGCGGTCCACGTGTGTGTCAGCTTTGTGGCCGCGATGGGCACTGGGCCTCCAAGTGTCATAAGCGCTTCCAGCGAAGCTTCCTTGGTCTTGGCAATGACGGCAAAGATACACGCAACAATGCCCGTCAGGTCGCCATGGCTGATCGTCCCGCGCCGCAGAAGCACCAGGGACACACTCAGTCCTACTCCATCGATCCACACTGGTACATGGACTCTGGGGCGACAGAGCATCTGACCAGCGAGCTGGGGAAGCTTCACACTCGTGAACCCTATCATGGCTCCGACAAGATCCACACCGCCAATGGAGCAGGTATGCACATCTCTCATATTGGTCAAGCATCTCTTCTCACTAGACATGCCAATAGGAGTCTTCAGCTTCGCAATGTTCTTCGCGTTCCATCTGTGACCCGCAATCTTCTTTCAGTTCCTAAACTCACACGTGATAATAATGTGCTTTGTGAATTTCACCCTTTTGATCTTTTTATTAAGGATCGGGGCACGAGGGACATTCTTCTTAGTGGGCGGTTGTGCCAGGGCCTCTACCGTCTAGAGCATCCTGGTGTCGCTCGCGTTTTCAGTGGAGTTCGGGTCTCTCCGTCACAGTGGCATGCTCGTCTTGGTCACCCGGCCACACCTATTGTCCGTCATATTTTGCGTCGTCATGAGCTTCCTAGTTTGTCTAGTAATAAAGATGTAGCAGTATGTGATGCTTGTCAGCAGGGGAAGAGTCATCAACTTCCTTTTTCGGAGTCCAGTCGTGAGGTGAAACATCCGTTAGAACTTGTGTTTTCAGATGTATGGGGTCCTGCTCAGACTTCTGTCAGTGGTCATAATTACTATATCAGTTTCGTTGATGCTTATAGTCGCTTTACCTGGCTTTACCTTATTAAACGCAAATCTGATGTGTTTGATATTTTTATTCAGTTTCAAAAACATATTGAACGTCTTCTCAAGCACAAAATTGTTCATGTCCAGTCGGACTGGGGGGGGCGAGTATCGCAACCTCAACTCCTTCTTTCAGTCGCTTGGGATAGCTCATCGTTTAGCATGTCCACATACACATCAGCAGAATGGTTCAGTCGAACGTAAGCATCGTCATATTGTTGAAGCTGGTCTTACTCTTTTGGCCCATGCATCTGTTCCGTTTCAGTTTTGGAGTGATGCTTTCACCACTGCATGCTTTCTCATCAATCGTACTCCTACTCGTGTTTTAAACATGAAGACTCCCATTGAGGTTCTCCTTAATGAACAACCTGATTATACCTTTCTCAAGGTATTTGGGTGTGCTTGCTGGCCGCATCTTCGTCCATATAACAAGCGCAAGCTTGAGTTTCGTTCTAAGAAGTGTGTTTTCCTTGGCTATAGCTCTCTTCATAAAGGTTACAAATGTCTTCATGTTCCCACTAATCGTGTCTATATATCTCGGGACGTCGTGTTTGATGAGCATGTTTTTCCCTTTGCCAACCTTCCTGTGTCCACTGTCGAACCACCATCCCTGCATTCATCCTATGTTGCTTCTGACCAATTTGATGATGTTGCATACTCTCCTTTGTTGTTACCTAACCATGGTGCAGGAACCGGACGTGGAGCTCGTTTGGAGCTGTTGGAGGATTCACCATCATCATCGTCGTCTTCTGGTGGGCATGTCGATCGCCCTCTGTTGCATGGCATCGATTCGCGTGCCCATGCATGGTCACCCGACAAGCCCGTCGCGCCGAGCATCTCCACTGTTCGGTCTGCTACGCCAGTGATCGCCGAGTCTCCAGCGGCTCGGCCTTTTTTGCCAGTGGCCGCCGAGTCGCCCGTGGCTCGGCCCGTCACGCCGTCTTCGCCCGCGGCTCGGGTCCTCACGTCGCCTTCATCGGCGGATCGGCCCGCGACACCGGCCGCGCCACGGCCCACTATGCCGAGCTCGCCATCGGCCCGGTCTGGGATGCCGGAGTCGCCAGCTGCTTCGTCTGCTCTGCCGGTTTCGCCGGTGGGCCGGCCTTCTTCGCCGACTGGGGCCACATATTTTTTTTAGGGAAAAGCTTTTTTTAAGGGGAAGAATCATCAACAAAAAATCCAGGAAAGAACAGCGAAGGAAAAATGTGAAAAAACAAGTGTTTTCCCGGAACGGAATAGCGGAAATTCGCTACCGTGCCTGGCTCCTCGTCACCGGCTAACTCGTCAACGTCGCCGTCCTCCAGCCCGTTGCAGGCTGCTCCGTCGACCTCGGTGGTTCCTGTGTCTCGACCACATACACGCAGTCGCAGTGGCATTTTCAAACCTAAGGAACGTACGGATGGTACGGTTGCTTGGTTGGCTGCTTGTTTGGCTGCTGCTGTTGCGGATCCATCTTCTGAGCCTCGCTCATATCAGGCTGCCCTGCGCATTCCACATTGGCGAGAGGCTATGGAGCAGGAGTTTCATGCTCTCCTTCGTAACAAGACATGGACTCTCGTTCCTCCACCACCACGGGTAAATGTTATTGACTCAAAATGGGTATTCAAAGTGAAGAAGCATTCGGATGGATCTATTGAGCGTTACAAAGCGCGACTTGTTGCTCGCGGTTTTCGGCAGCGTCATGGTCTTGACTATGAGGACACCTTCAGTCCTGTCGTCAAGCCTACCACTATTCGGCTTCTTCTCTCCATTGCTGTTTCTCGTGGTTGGTCCCTTCGTCAACTTGATGTGCAGAATGCTTTTTACATGGATTTTTGGAGGAAGAGGTTTATATGAAACAACCGCCTGGTTTCTCTGATCCTGATCGTCCTGACTATATCTGTCGTCTTTCCAAAGCACTATATGGTTTGAAGCAAGCTCCTCGTGCCTGGCATGCCCGCCTTGCCTCTGCCCTTCGTGCTCATGGGTTTGTGCTGTCCACTGCTGACACTTCATTATTTCTTCTACAGAAGCCAGAAGTCACTATGTATCTTTTGGTATATGTCGATGATATTATCCTTGTCAGCTCTTCTCAGTATGCTGCTGATGCTCTTGTCTGCTCTCTTGGTGCTGATTTTGCGGTCAAAGATCTTGGGAAGCTTCACTACTTTCTTGGAGTTGAGGTCACTTCTCGTGCTACTGGTCTTGTCCTTACGCAGAAGAAGTACTCCTTGGAGTTGTTACAAAAAGCCGGCATGCTGAAGTGCAAACCGACCACCACACCCATGTCATCTACCGACAAGATAACAGTTGTTGATGGTGAGCTTTTGTCTCCTGCGGATGCCACAGAGTACAGAAGCATTGTTGGTGGACTTCAGTACTTGACGATCACGAGACCAGATATCTCTTATGCTGTTAACAGGGTTTGTCAGTATCTTCAGGCTCCCAGAGATACTCATTGGGCTGCTGTTAAACGCATTCTTCGTTATGTTCAGTTCACCCTGACTTTTGGTATGCATATTCGGCCGACTTCCTCTCGGGTCCTTTCGGCCTTCTCTGATGCAGATTGGGCTGGTAGCCCAGATGACAGGCGATCCACGGGGGGTTATGCAGTATTCTTTGGCTCTAATTTGATCGCCTGGAGTGCTCGGAAACAGGCTACTGTGTCACGTAGCAGTACTGAAGCTGAGTACAAGGCTGTGGCTAATGCTACTGCAGAGATTATTTGGGTGCAGTCTTTGCTTCAGGAGTTGGGTTTGTCTCAACCACAGCCTCCTATTCTTTGGTGTGATAACATCGGTGCTACATACCTTTCTGCAAATCCAGTATTTCATGCCTGAACGAAACACATTGAAGTTGACTATCACTTTGTACGGGAGCGTGTATCACAGAAGCAACTTCAGATCAAGTTTATCTCGTCTAAGGATCAACTTGCAGATATCTTCACTAAGCCTTTACCACTGCCACAGTTTGAGGCTTGTAGGCGCAATCTTACCCTTCTCAGTTCTTTAGAAAGTGGCTAAGATTGAGGGAGGGTGTTAGACTATGTATAACTTCTGTACCTATGTACGTATTGTAACACAACCATTATATATAATGAGATAAGCCACCCCTAGAGGGTTGTGCTGGTTCCCAAAACTTATTGTCTTACAAATACGCACGAGTGTGCGTATCATATATTAAAGAAGAAAGGGGAAGAGCCCTCCACAGTTACATTACATCCTTATCGGCGTTTCATCGCCATCCGCCTACACACTAAACCAACTACTCGCCGTGTGCCCACTCCGGTGCCCCTATGAAGGCCGCTGCCAGGTCTCCTCTCAAAATGCCTGCCTGCATCCAAGCTCTACTCACGCTTCCTATTCGGTCCATAAGGCGTGTAACACTTACATTCGTCCCGTCGAACACTATGGCATTCCTGTGCTTCCATAGCTCTCACAGGGTGAGCAGACATACGGTGCGGATTGTTTTTGCGTTACGCCCGGGCGAGCCGTGCCTAGTGCACCAGTCCTGCAGTGTCTCCTGCCTGCGGCGCACCCGCTGGCATGTTGAAGGCAGAGAAGATGCGGGCCCAAACCTCCCGTGCCAGCACACACTCCACAAGTAGGTGGCCGATTGTTTCGTCGTGTTGATCGCAAAATGGGCAGACGTCTGGGCAGGCGTCTTGGTGTGGTAGCCCTCGCCTCGCCAATCTGTCCGACGTCCAGCACCTGTTCATGATTGCTAACCATGCAAAGAAACGACATCGGAGTGGAGCCTTCGAACGCCAAGTGAAAGCCGCCATGGGGGACACCTGTCGTCCGGCAAATCGAGCCGCGTAGGCTAATCAAACCGAGAACTCGCCACTCCTCTCCCAAGACCAGGAGAAGGAGTCCACAATTTCCTCCTGGAGCTGCACCTCCCCAATCCTGAGCCAGATGCTCATATACTCCTCGATCCCGGCCATGTCGCCAATAGGCCCTATGTCCGTGGCCCACCGACCATGCGCGACAACCTCAAAAACTATCCGTGTCCCTCTGATCCTTGTCGTGACTGAGCCGTATGTGCGCGGTGCGAGCTCTTGAATCCGAAAGCCGTCGAGCCAACGATCCTCCCAAAACAGCGTGTCGCGCCCGTTCCCAACAGTCACTCTGGCTGCTGCCTGAAAAAGCTGCTTGGCCTCCTTTGGCACTGAAAAGGAGAACTCCGCCCAGGGCCTGTCGCGATCCACTCTCTTTAACCATAACCACCTGGTTTGAAGCGCCACATTCGTCCAGGCCAGGTCGGGGATGCCAAGCCCACCGGACCACTTAGGCATGCAAACCCGGTTCCAGGCCACCGCACAGGCGCCTCCGCCTGCATCCGGCTTGCCGGCCCACAAAAATCCTCGGCAAATCTTAACCATCGCGGCGATGGTCCTCGGTGGCAAGCCAAGAGCCAACATGGAATGGATCGGTATGGCAGATAGCACCGATTGTACCAGTAATGCACGGCTGCTCTTGGGTAGGGTCGCCGCCTTCCAGTGCGGCAGACGCATGGCCAACTGATCCACAAGCCCTTGCAGTCGCGCCGCCGTGAGCTTCCTGAGGGAGAGCGGGAGGCCCAAGTATTTGCATGGAAAGGCAGCGGCAGGGCACCCAAGCGTGTCACACACAAGAGTCAGCTGCTCCTCAGAGCATCGGATGGGAAGTGCTGCGCTTTTTGCCATGTTGACAAGCAGACCGGCAGCCTGACCGAAGGCGCGCAGGATCAAATCACAGGCTACCAAGTCCCTCCGCTCCGGCCTGATGAAGATGGTCACATCATCCGCAAACATGGAAATCCGCTGCCGCAGTCCACGACGTGCCAGGGGGGTGAGGATGCCAACTGCCGTGGCCTTGAGGAACAGCCGATGCAGCGGTTCCATGCACAAGATGAATAACATTGGGGATACCGGGTCTCCCTGGCGGAGCCCGCAGCAGTTGAAGATCGTGTCACCGGGCACCCCATTCACCGCAATCCGCGTGGACGACGTGGAAAGAATGCCACAAATCCAAGCTCGCCATCTTCCTCCAAAGCCCATGTGCTCCATCACTTCCAGTAGGAACGGCCATTGAATGGTGTCGAAGGCCTTAGCGAGGTCCAACTTCAGGAGCACCGTGGGCTCCCGCAGAGCGTGCAGGCGCCTAGCCGTGCACTGAACCAACATGAAGTTGTCATGGAGAGACCTCCCGCTCACAAACGCACTTTGATGGTTGCCCACGAGATGCGGTAGTTCCGCCGCCAGCCTTGTTGCCAGGACCTTCTCGAAAATCTTGATTGCCCCATGGATGAGGCTCACCGGTCTGTAGTATTCTCGAACTTTTTTGTGGCGAACGTTGTCGAATGTTCTACTCATGTATAAAGTTTCGCGAATAAATGAGGCTGGTGTTCTTCTTGGCCAAACAAACAAAATTACAACTTCAAACAACTTGAATACTAACTTTTGTATAAACGATTTTGTTTTCTTCGCACGAGAGACCACATGAGTCATTTATTTTCGAAACTTTACACACGAGTAGACCATATTCGTTACAAAAAAGTTACAGAATTGTTTGACATTTTTTATTTCTTTTTAACAATGAGGGTGTGCCTAGACCCAAGGTTCATTTGGATATTTTCGTTTAAAAGGTTGCTATTATGTTTATGTTCCGAAGTGTTTGCTTACTTCATTTCGCCCATGGTATACCTTGTTGTCAACCGGAATACATGTTTGCCTTAAATAGAAACCTCAGTTTCAGAACAAACTTGAACATACCATTGAGTTCAGCACATATCAAAAGATTTACAGCAAGAATTACATAGATGATCATAATCATGTTCGACAGCTTATAGTATCTAGACATTAGAGCACAAAGAGAGAGATGAGTATATATCTATTAGTAATACATATGATTACGAATGGTAAACATAGGAAGAAGAAAATCATACAGCTTGAACAGGACGAGGGGACAATTGTGGGGCATGAGAATCTGAGAGCTTATATCTCTAATTATTATAAACAACTTTTGGGCCTCCAGAAGCAAGGACGGTGGCCCTAGATGAATCTGTTATTGGAGATATCCTTCAGCTCCAGGTAGAGGAGAATGATATGAAGGAAATATGCCCTAGAGGCAATAATAAAGTTATTATTTATTTCCTTATATCATGATAAATGTTTATTATTCATGCTAGAATTGTATTAACCGGAAACATAATACATGTGTGAATACATAGACAAACAGAGTGTCACTAGTATGCCTCTACTTGACTAGCTCGTTGATCAAAGATGGTTATGTTTCCTAACCATAGACATGACTTGTCATTTGATTAACGGGATCACATCATTTGGAGAATGATGTGATTGACTTGACTCATTCCGTTAGCATAGCACTTGATCGTTTAGTTTGTTGCTATTGCTTTCTTCATGACTTATATATGTTCTTATGACTATGAGATTATGCAACTCCCGTTTATCGGAGGAACACTTTGTGTGCCACCAAACGTCACAATGTAACTGGGTGATTATAAAGGTGCTCTACAGGTGTCTCCGAAGGTACTTGTTGTGTTGGCGTATTTCGAGATTAGGATTTGTCACTCTGTTTGTCAGAGAGGTATCTCTGGGCCCTCTCGGTAATGCACATCACTTAAGCCTTGCAAGCATTGCAACTAATGAGTTAGTTGCAGGATGATGTATTACGGAACGAGTAAAGCGACTTGCTGGTAACGAGATTGAACTAGGTATTGAGATACCGAGGATCGAATCTCGGGCAAGTAACATACCGATGATAAAGGGAACAACATATGTTGTTATGCGGTCTGACCGATAAAGATCTTCGTAGAATATGTGGGAGCCAATATGAGCATCCAGGTTCCGCTATTGGTTATTGACCGGAGACGTGTCTCGGTCATGTCTACATTGTTCTCGAACCCGTAGGGTCTGCACGCTTAAGGTTTCGATGACAGTTATATTATGAGTTTATGAGTTTTGATGTACCGAAGGAGTTCGGAGTCCCGGATGAGATCGGGGACATGACGAGGAGTCTCGAAATGGTTGAGACGTAAAGATTGATATATTGGACGACTATATTCGGACATCGGAAAGGTTCTGAGTGATTCGGGTATTTTTTGGAGTACCGGAGAGTTACGGGAATACGTATTGGGCCTTATTGGGCCATACGGGAAAGAAGGAAAAGGGCCTCAAGGGTGGCCGCACCCCTCCCCTTGGTCTGGTCCGAATTGGACTAGGGAAGGGGGGCGCGCCCTTCCTTCCTTCTCCTTTTTCCTTCCTCTTTTCCTATTCCATATGGGAGGTGGAATCCTACTAGGACTAGGGAGTCCTAGTAGGACTCCACACTTGGCGCGCCCCCTCCTAGGGCCGGCCTCCTCCTCCCTTGCTCCTTTATATACGGGTGCAGGGGGGCACCCCAAAGACACAACAGTTGATCATTGATCTCTTAGCCGTGTGTGGTGCCCCCTTCCACCATAATCCTCGATAATATTGTAGCGGTGCTTAGGCGAAGCCCTGCGACGGTAGAACATCAAGATCGTCACCACGCCGTCGTGCTGACGGAACTCTTCCCCGACATTATGCTGGATCGGAGTCCGGGGATTTCCATCGAGCTGAACGTGTGCTAGAACTCGGAGGTGCCGTAGTTTCGGTGCTTGATCGGTCGGACCGTGAAGACGTACGACTACATCAACCGCGTTGTGCTAACGCTTCCGCTTTCGGTCTACGAGGGTACGTAGACAACACTCTCCTCTCTCGTTGCTATGCATCACCATGATCTTGCGTGTGCGTAGGAAATTTTTAAAATTACTACGTTCCCCAACAGTGGCATCCGAGCCTAGGTTTTATACGTTGATGTTATGCACGAGTAGAACCCAAGTGAGTTGTGGGCGATATAAGTCATACTGCTTACCAGCATGTCATACTTTGGTTCGGCGGTATTGTTGGATGAAGCGGCCCGGACCGACATTACGCGTACGCTTACGCGAGACTGGTTCTACCGACGTGCTTTGCACACAGGTGGTTGGCGGGTGTCAGTTTCTCCAACTTTAGTTGAACCAAGTGTGGCTACGCCCGGTCCTTGCGAAGGTTAAAACAGCACCAACTTGACAAACTATCATTGTGGTTTTGATGCGTAGGTAAGAACAGTTCTTGCTAAGCCCGTAGCAGCCACGTAAAACTTGTAACAACAAAGTAGAGGACGTCTAACTTGTTTTTGCAGGGCATGTTGTGATGTGATATGGTCAAGACATGATGCTAAATTTTATTGTATGAGATGATCATGTTTTGTAACCGAGTTATCGGCAACTGACAAGAGCCATATGGTTGTCGCTTTATTGTATGCAATGCAATTGCGCTGTAATGCTTTACTTTATCACTAAGCGGTAGCGATAGTCGTGGAAGCATAAGATTGGCAAGAAACCTAAGCTGTTGTTTCTTAAAGTTTGAGGTTGCAATGCTTATATGAAAAAGTTTCAACCTGATAAGCTCTAACCCAAATCGGAGAAGTGCGTCTTCATAGGATACCCAAAAGAAAATGTTGGGTACACCTTCTATTACAGATCCGAAGGCAATATATTCGTTGCTTTGAATTGATCCTTTCTAGAAAAGGAGTTTCTCTCGAAAGAAGTGAGTGGGAGGAAAGTAGAACTTGATGAGGTAACTGTACCTGCTCCCTTATTGGAAAGTAGTTCATCATAGAAATCTGTTCCTGTGACTACTACACCGATTAGTGAGGAAGCTAATGATGATGATCATGTAACTTTAGATCAAGTTACTACCAAACCTCGTAGGTAAACCAGAGTGGTACGGTAATCCTGTTCTGGAGGTCATGTTACTTGACCATGACGAGCCTACGAACTATGAGGAAGCGATGATGAGCCCAGATTCCGCGAAATGGCTTGAGGCCATGAAATCTGAGATGAGATCCATGTATGAGAACAAAGTATGGATTTTGATTGACTTGCCCAATGATCGGCGAGCCATTGAGATTAAATGGATCTTCAAGAGGAAGACGAACGCTGGTAGTAGTGTTACTATCTACAGAGCTAGAATTGTCGCAAAAAGGTTTTCGACAAGTTCAAGGTGTTGACTACGACGAGAGTTTCTCACTCGTATCTATGCTTAAGTCTATCTGAATCATGTTAGCAATTGCCGCATTTTATGAAATCTGGCAAATGGATAAACCAAACTGCATTTCTTAATGGATTTATTAAAGAAGAGTTGTATATGATGCAACCAGAAGGTTTTGTCAATCCTAAAGGTACTAACAAAATATGCAAGCTCCAGCGATCCATCTATGGACTGGTGCAAGCATCTCAGAGTTGGAATATACGCTTTGGTAAGTTGATCAAAGCATATAGTTTTATACAGACTTGCGGTGAAGCCTATATTTACAAGAAAGTGAGTGGGAGCACTAAAGCATTTCTGATAAGTATATGTGAAAGACATATTGTTGATCGGAGATAATGTAGAATTATTCTGCAAAGCATAAAGGAATGTTTGAAAGGAGTTTTTCAAAGAAAGACCTCGGTGAAGCTGCTTACATATTGATCATCAAGATCTATAGAGATAGATCAATACACTTGATAAGTTTTTTCAATGAGTACATACCTTGACAAGATTTTGAAGTAGTTCAAAATGGAACAGTCAAAAAGGAGTTCTTGCATGTGTTACAAGGTGTGAAGTTGAGTAAGACTCAAAACCCGACCACGGCTGAAGATAGAGAGAGAATGAAAGTCATTCCCTATGCCTCAACCATAGGTTCTATAAAGTATGCCATGCCGTGTACCAGACCTATTGTATACCCTGCCCTGAGTTTGGCAAAGGAGTACAATAGTGATCTAGGAGTAGATCACTAGACATTGGTCAAAATTATCCTTAGTGGAATAAGGATATGTTTCTCGATTATGGAGGTGACAAAAGGTTCGTCGTAAAGGGTTACGTCGATGCAAGTTTTGACACTGATCCAGATGACTCTAAGTCTCAATCTGGATACATATTGAAAGTGGGAGCAATTAGCTAGAGTAGCTCCATGCAGAGCATTGTTGACATAGAAATTTGCAAAATACTTATGGATCTGAATGTGGCAGACCCGTTGACTAAACTTCTCTCACAAGCAAAACATGATCACACCTCAGTACTCTTTGGGTGTTAATCACATAGCGATGTGAACTAGATTATTGACTCTAGTAAACCCTTTGGGTGTTGGTCACATGTCGATGTGAACTATGGGTGTTAATCACATGGTGATGTGAACTATGGGTGTTAAGTCACATGGCGATGTGAACTAGATTATTGACTCTAGTGCAAGTGGGAGACTGAAGGAAA
Organism: Triticum dicoccoides; assembly: GCF_002162155.2. Taxonomy (NCBI): domain Eukaryota; kingdom Viridiplantae; phylum Streptophyta; class Magnoliopsida; order Poales; family Poaceae; genus Triticum; species Triticum dicoccoides. Next base: position 518,016,600 of record NC_041390.1, on the reverse strand, counting down.
TATGCCCTAGAGGCAATAAATAAAGTTATTATTTATTTCCTTATATCATGATAAATGTTTATTATTCATGCTAGAATTGTATTAACCGGAAACATAATACATGTGTGAATACATAGACAAACAGAGTGTCACTAGTATGCCTCTACTTGACTAGCTCGTTGATCAAAGATGGTTATGTTTCCTAACCATAGACATGACTTGTCATTTGATTAACGGGATCATATCATTAGGAGAATGATGTGATTGACTTGACCCATTCCGTTAGCATAGCACTCGATCGTTTAGTTTGTTGCTATTACTTTCTTCATGACTTATACATGTTCCTATGACTATGAGATTATGCAACTCCCGTTTACCGGAGGAACACTTTGTGTGCCACCAAACGTCACAACGTAACTGGGTGATTATAAAGGTGCTCTACAGGTGTCTCCGAAGGTACTTGTTGGGTTGGCGTATTTCGAGATTAGGATTTGTCACTCCGATTGTCGGAGAGGTATCTCTGGGCCCTCTCGGTAATGCACATCATTTAAGCCTTGCAAGCATTGCAACTAATGAGTTAGTTGCAGGATGATGTATTACGAAACGAGTAAAGAGACTTGCCGGTAATGAGATTGAACTAGGTATTGAGATATCGACGATCGAATCTCGGGCAAGTAACATACCGATGACAAAGGGAACAACGTATGTTGTTATGTGGTCTGACCGATAAAGATCTTCGTAGAATATGTGGGAGCCAATATGAGCATCCAGGTTCCGCTATTGGTTATTGACCGGAGACGTGTCTCGGTCATGTCTACATTGTTCTCGAACCCGTAGGGTCCGCACACTTAAGGTTTTGATGACAGTTATATTATGAGTTTATGAGTTTTGATGTACCGAAGGAGTTCGGAGTCCCGGATGAGATCGGGGACATGACGAGGAGTCTCGAAATGGTCGAGACGTAAAGATCGATATATTGGACGACTATATTCGGACATCGGAAAGGTTTCAAGTGATTCGGGTATTTTTCAGAGTACCGGAGAGTTACGAGAATACGTATTGGGCCTTATTGGGCCATACGGGAAAGAAGGAAAAGGGCCTCAAGGGTGGTCGCACCCCTCCCCTTGGTCTGGTCCGAATTGGACTAGGGAAGGGGGCGCCCCCTTCCTTCCTTCTCCTTTTTCCTTCCTCTTTTCCTATTCCATATGGGAGGTGGAATCCTGCTAGGACTAGGGAGTCCTAGTAGGACTCCACACTTGGCGCGCCCCCTCCTAGGGCCGGCCTCCTCCTCCCTTGCTCCTTTATATACGGGTGCAGGGGGCACGCTAAAGACACAACAATTGATCATTGATCTCTTAGCCGTTTGCGGTGCCCCCTTCCACCATAATCCTCGATAATATTGTAGCGGTGCTTAGGCGAAGCCCTGCGACGGTAGAACATCAAGATCGTCACCACGCCGTCGTGCTGACGGAACTCTTCCTCGACATTCTATTGGATCGGAGTCCGGAGATCTTCATCGAGCTGAAAGTGTGCTAGAACTCGGAGGTGCCGTAGTTTCGGTGCTTAATCGGTCGGGCCGTGAAGACGTACGACTACATCAACCGTGTTGTGCTAACGCTTCCGCTTTCGGTCTACGAGGGTATGTAGACAACACTCTCCTCTCTCGTTGCTATGCATCACCATGATCTTGCGTGTGCGTAGGAAAATTTTGAAATTACTACGTTCCCCAACATGATATTCTATCTGCACCGTTTACTAAGAAAGAGGTTCTGGATGCAATCTCACAAATGAAACCGAATAAAGCACTGGGACCAGATGGGTTTCTAGCTAAATTATATAAGAAATGTTGGAATATTATTAAGGATGATCTTATGCCTATGTTTCATGATTTCTTTAACGGTCATTTAGAGCTATTTCATCTTAACTTTGGTATGATTACGCTGTTGCCAAAGAAGAAGAGGCAGTTCGGATCAAACAATTCAGGCCCATATGTCTTCTTAACATGAGTTTCAAAATTTTCACAAAGGTGGGTACCAATAGATTGACACAGATTGCTCATTCAGTGGTACAACTGAGCCAGACAACGTTCATGCCAGGGCGACACATACTTGAAGGGGTGGTCATTCTGCATGAAACGCTACATGAAATTCATTCCAAGAAACTAGATGGGGTTATCTTCAAAGTGGATTTTGAGAAGGCATATGATAAAGTTAAGAGGCCTTTCCTTCAGCAGGCAATGCACATGAAAGGATTTAGTGAGGCCTGGCGAAACCAAGTGGGTTCTCAAGTCCAGAAGGGTAGTGTCGGAATCAAGGTTAACGATTATATCGGTCATTACTTTTAGACACACAAGGGTTTGAGACAAGGGGATTCCATGTCTCCTCTCTTGTTTAATGTAGTGGCCGATATGTTGGTCATTCTTATTGGCAGGGCCAAGCAATATGGTCAAGTGGAGGGGTTAGTTCCTCATCTGGTCGATGGAGGAGTATCCATCTTACAGTACGCTGACGACACTATCTTATTCATGGAACATGACATTGCTAAGGCGCGCAATATGAAACTTATATTATGTCTCTTAGAACAATTGTCTGGTTTAAAGATAAACTTTCACAAGAGCGAGTTGTTCTGCTTTGGGAATGCCAAAGACGAGAAAAACACTTATAGACAACTGTTCGAGTGTGAATTAGGTTCTTTACCATTTAGTTATTTGGGCATACCGATTCATCACTGTAATTTATCCAATAAAGAATGGAAGTATATCGAAGATCGAATTGAAAATAAGCTTAGCTGCTGGAAGGGCAAGCTAATGTCGTATGGAGGTCGGCTAGTGCTGATTAACTCGGTACTGAGTAGTATGCTAATGTTCTTACTATCATTCTTCGAGATTCCGAAAGGGGTATGGAAGCGACTTGATTTCTTCATATCTCGGTTCTTTTGGCAGTCAGATGAGGCCAAGAGGAAATACCGTCTCGCGCGATGGGATATCCTTTGCCGACCAAAAGACCAGGGGGTCTCGATATTGAGAACTTAGAAATCAAGAATAAATGTGAAAGTGCGTTATATCGACTAGAGGGGGGTGAATAGGCGATTTTCATGAAAGTCTTCAAAACGTGGAAGTTTCGAAGACAAACGATAAAGATAAACCTATTACCATGCAGTGGAAGGTAGACTACACTAGGCAAACCATAGTCATGTATTCAATGAAGTGAAAGCACAATGACTAATAGCAGCAATGTAGTAAGGATCAGGTAGGAAGATATTATGAAGCCAAACAGAACACTCAGTCACTTAGTGAAGACAGAAGATAGTGCAATCATACAATGACTTCACAAGGACCAACAGTAAGTAAAGGGAAGGGAAGGATGAAACCAGTGACTCGTTGAAGACAATGATTTGTTGGACCAGTTCCAGTTGCTGTGACAACTGTACGTCTGGTTAGGGCGAATAGGTATTTAAACCTGAGGACACACAGTCCCAGACACCCAGTCCTGAACACGCAGCTCAGGACACCCAGTCCTCACCGTATTCCCCTTGAGCTAAGGTCACACAGACCTCGCCCAATCACTCTGGTAAGTCTTCAAGGTAGATTCCCAAACCTTCACAGACTTTGTTCACCGGCGATCCACAATGGCTCTTGGATGCTCAGAACGCGACGCCTAACCGGCTGGAGGATTCACAGTCCTCAAGTGTAATAAGTCTTCAGATCACACAGACAAGAAGACTTAAGTGATGCCTAACACTCTTTGGCTCTGGGTGGTTAGGACTTTATCCTTGCAAGGAATTCTCTCTCAAAGGCTTCGAGGTGGGTTGCTCTCAAACGACAAAAGCCGTACTCTCACTCTGAGCAGCCAACCGTTTATGGTTGTAGGGGGTGGGCTATTTATAGCCATTAGGCAACCCGACCTGATTTGTCTGAAATGACCCTGGGTCACTAAGGAACTGACACGTGTTCCAACAGTCAGATTTCAAACTCACAGGGCAACTTTACTTGGGCTACAAGCAAAGCTGACTTGTCCGACTCTGGACAAGATTCGCTCTCATAGTCTTCACTCGAAGACATAGGTTTTGGTTAAGCATCACTTCAGTCATTCTGACTGGTTCTCTTGGACCCCACTTAACAGTACGGTGGTTCCTATGACTCAACAAAGAAGAAACAGAACTACGAAGGATCTAAGTCTTCGAGCTCCATAGGCTTCATGCGATGTCTTCTCTTGTCATAGTCTTCAATGAGAATATCTTCGTAAACCACCTTTGACATCAATGTCTTCATACATTTTTAGGGGTCATCTCTGGTAGGAAAACCAAATCAATGAGGGACTTCTATCCGTGTTATCCTGCAATTGTCACAAACACATTAGTCCCTCAACTAGGTTTGTCGTCAATACTCCAAAACCAACTAGGGGTGGCACTAGATGCACTTACAATCTCCCCCTTTTTGGTGATTGATGACAAACTAGTTGAAGTTTTCAACAGGGAATATAATATGTGAAATTGTAAGAGGATAGGGAATTGTCTTCATAAGCTGTGAGGGCTCCCCCTGAAGATGTGCATATAAGTGATTTTCTTTTGGAATGCAAATGCACATGGCAGGTTGTGCTTGTGGAGATCCTCTTCAACTTATGATGACAATCCACTATGCATGTGAAGGTATGTGAAGATAATGACATGCATAATGGAAAATGGACGTCTGCAAAATGATCTAAGTGCGGAATTTATCATCGCACATGCGGAATTTATCATCGCATCACAAAGTGGCAAATAAGTAGCAGACGACCATCGAGTTTAAGTGTTACAACTCAAAGAACCAAAAGTATCAAAATGAGAGTTGTAAACACGAAGCAAAATATAAAGCAACCGCCCATATGGACCCGCTTGAAGACTATCAAACTCTTATGCTTCTCCCCCTTTTGTCAGTAAGGACCAAAAAGGTTTGAAGACATAGAGCATCTACTCGTTTCCATGAAGAGTAGGTGAAGCAGCAGGGTCGTCGGTGGTGTTCGGCGGTGCATAAGAACTTGGAGCAGTGTCGACGCGTGCTGAAGGAGGTGGCGGTGAAGTAGCATCGTCTTCATCCTCGATCACTCTGGCATTCACAGTTGTAGCAGAGGAAGAGAACTCAGAGTCTTCAAGAGATGGAGTTCATCGCAGCACTGCCCTTCGAGGAGGTGTGGAGTCAAACTTGAAGCGTCCAGAGAAGCCATCCTCTTGAAGATTATCTTCAGAGCACATAAGCGCCAGCCCTTTCCATGTGCGTCGAGAGGTTTCATGTGCAACAAAGGCATTCTTGGTGGCAAGATTGCGAATGCGGTTAACATCCACCAAGAGGCTTTGCATTTGGTGCTTCAGCCAGTCATGATGCCTATCCTGTTTCTGATGAAGAGCCACCAGAAGTTCTCGGTCGTTGAGAACACGAGTGCGCTTCTTGGGTCGTTGGGCAATTATGCTATCGGTGGCTTCAGTAAGAGCAGGATGTGGTGCACGTGTAGTTCCGGCCAAAGGATACACACGAGTGACTGCTTCAACTCCTTCAATGTTCTGAGAAAAACTTTGATGCTCTGTATTCTGAAGACTTAGAGGTTCCTTGGCAGGCTCAGGATATATGTCTTCAACAAACATATCCACATCAGGCAGAAAGATCCGATGATTGCGAGCAGATGGCTGATATGAGATAGCGGAGTGGAGTTTAATCAGCCGCATTATCCATGGAGCGTAGAACTTCAAGCCAAAAAGATCAGAGCCTGATGCAGCAAGTTGGCGGATGAAGAAGTCCTATGCATTGAAGCATTTGCCATGAAGAATATAGAAGACCAAAGTCTTCATTACACCTTCCAGCTTGGCATGTGGAGAATGTCCTTTGATGGGCCAGAGAGTTCGCCTTATGATGTGATAAATAGTCCTTGCCAGATACTCAAGGTCTTCAACAAGGAACTCCTTAGGATATGCAGCATCTTGGGGCAATGGCTTCATCATACTTAGCATCTGACTCATGTTTGGTTCAGGCTTCTGAAAGATGCTCTCCATAGCTTCACTGTGAAGCTGACAGCCAGATTCGTAGAGATCGCCAGGAGTGGGCAGACCAGTGAGCTCAGTGATATCAAAGGCTTTGGCTTCGTGATGAACATTTCCTGTCATCCACTCCAGGACCCAAGTCTTCGGATCTCTGTTGTATCCACGAATGTGAAGTGTGGCATAGAATTGGAGCAGCAACTCTTCATTCCAGTGCTCTTGGTCGGTGACAAACGGCAGCAATCCAACCTCTTTGAAGCAATCCAGAGCTTCTTCCAGACAGGGCAGACCAGCTATTGCTTCAATGTCAAGACACTTATGTGGGAAGATGCGACCTTGATTGTATAGAATGCAGGAGTAATAGCTTCGCTGCGGATAGCTCCAGAACCGATCAGATGATATTCTTTCCCTTGAGTAGGGGTTCCTGGAGCTATTAAAGAAGGTGTTGTCTACTTTGAAGCCATTGACATTGAAGGATTCAGGTGCTGATGCAGGACCTGGAAATCTGGGTAATCTGGGGATTGGCTTCTGTACCTGAGGCTTGTGCTCAACATGATAGTCAAACTGAGGACCAGCAGCAGGCGTAGGAACAGAAGTAGTAGCATCAGTGGCTTCGCTGACTTCTGGTGCTTGGGTTCGTGAAGGCTCCACATTGGCTTCATCCATGACAGCGTCAGTGGCGTCGGTGGCAGCCTCAAAATTCTCAACCTCCACTTGATGAGCTGGAGGGTCGGTCACGGTCACGTTCTCCTCGAGAACAGCTTCTTGGTGGGACGGGGGAGTAGCAGCTTTTGGGATTTCTTCTTCATCGGCTGATGCAGCTGGAATGTCTTCAGCAGTATTAGCTTCAGACTCAGAGACTAGAGGCCTTGGTCCTTTGTGAAGCCTGCGTAACGCTGGCGACGCCTGTGGAGTTGGAGTTGGCTGGGCCTCAAAGTCTTCTTCCTCTTGTGCTTGTGGGTGATCAGCCCATGGTGCATCTTGAGCAATTGGCGTCAGAGGACGACCAATGCTGATGAGCTCGCTGTGCGTTAGCACAGGCGATGATACCTGTTGGTGCTCGAGCTGAGGAAGAACTGCATCATCTTCAACATGGTCATGGTGACTAGTGTCTTCAGCAGCGATGGGATCAGCTGCTGGAAAGTCTTCAGCTTCATGAGCCTCTGTGAAAGCAGGCTCATGGACAGTCAGTTGGCGCTCCTGAGGTTCAGCGTCAGGGCGAACCATGGAGATGGGTTCAACAATCAAGGGCTCTGTGGGAGCAGCCCGTTCCTTCTTGGTCTTCCGCTTCTTCTTGGAGGGAGCAGTAGCAGAGGCTTCAGGATGTTTCCTCTTTCTGGCTTCAGCCTTAGCAATCCTCGTCTTCTTCAATCCTCGGCCTCAACAATCCTCGTCATGTTGACCTGGCCTTTGGCTTCGAGCCAGCCATGCTAGTTGGGAAGACAATGGGATCTGCTTCCTGCCTTGGTGCGTTGGGTTCGGCCAGAGTGGGCTTCTTCTTCTGCTTAGCAGCCATCCTGGGATCAATGCCCGGGCACCCAAGGGCCTTGCGCTTCTCAGCCTCGTTGTAGCCTTGCACACACTTGTCAGCCAGACTCTTCATGCACTCACGAGAACCTTGAGCTTCTTCACGCTTCTTGAGAAAGGCTTCTTTAAGCTCGTGCAACATGATCTTGAAGTTCTTGACCTCTTGCACGCTGAGCTTGGCCATATGCTTCTTGAACTGAGCTTTTTCATAGTCAATCTTTTGCTTCAGTTCAAAAATGCGCTGGGCGAGAGCTAGCTCTGAAGCAATGGCGCCATGGAAGGCGACACCGAGACCAATGGGAAGTTGCAGGTCTTCGAAGCTGAGGTTGGGCGTTTCAAACCACTCATCAATGAAGTTGTGGATGATTGCCACGTCAAAGAGAGGCAAATTGTTGAAGATTTCTGCTTCTTCTTTGCTCTTGATCAGCTGCTCAAGAGCGTCATCTGCAAGATCTTCATCACTGGACAGATCAATGGCATCGTTGCGCAGAATAGCAGTAGCTGTCAGTTCTTGGCCGGTGTGTGGCAGAGGCATCTTGACCTTCTGGGGCTTGGAGATGCGTGACAAATCTTCAGACTGCACACTGTCTTCAGGAGGTGCAGTGGCCAGTGGCTTCGCCCGTGAGATTTTTGGTGCAGAGGCAGGCTTTGAAGCTTTTGGCTGATTCAGTTTCATTGGCTTCGGCGCTGCAGGCGCTTCATCTGATTCAGCGTCATCTGCAGGCTCATTCACGGCTGTCCCTTGAACCACTATATGAGTGATGAGACCTTCCAAGTTGTAGAAGGGCCCAAGAAGATTGGGTTCAGCTTCGCGAGTTCCATCGGCACGGGGAGCAGAGGGACCAGGGTTGAAGTCGAGTGGAAGAGGAGGCCGAGAAGTTCAATCATCCGTGCCCTAACTTGGCGATGGAGGACACCTATGGTGATGGCAGAGATGACGATGTCCGCGGTCGGCGTGAAGACGGCGTTGGAGAAGTTGCGGCAGCGAAGCGCTTCGTCGCCGGCGTCGTCGAGAGCTAGCGGTGGCGCTAGGGTTCGTGCGAGAGTGAAAGAAGAGATAATGACTGTGGTGAGGCGTGTATTTATAGGGACAGGGGCGGCTCAGTGTTATTACACAGGTGCCCCTGGCGATTCACATCTGAGGAACACGTGGCCATCATGCAGCATATCGGGGGTTGTTCCACGTCCCACGCACGCCTGGATTGTCGGGTGGTCGTTCCCACTTCTCCGGGTTTCAGGTGAAAGAATGAGCATTGAAAACAGACTTAATGTTTGTCTCTGTATCTTCTACTGACAAGGACGCAGAGAAGACATTCGACAGTTTCAATAGAATGCATATGATTTGGAGAGATAGAGTTTGAGATAGAAAGCATAGAGAGGTTAGGGTCCGATCACATTCACTTAGTTCAAAAGATTCAACACGAAGACATAACTATAAGTGAATGCTGTAGAGGACAGAACACTAGTATATATATATAATCAACATAGTGAAGATAATCATGAAGACATGTTGAGATTGAAGTCAAACCAAATGTGAAGACATAGCAAATGTAACGCCATGAGTGAAACACTTCAAACAGAACCTTTGGTGGTGGCGTTACCCACCATATAGGAAGTATTAGACCCAGACACGGCGCACAATTATCATGGTGCTCCGAAGTCAAATTCCACATTAATGTATTCACACTTAGAATGTATGTCTTCATTGATTGAAGATATACTTTACTTCGTGTGTTGCACATCTAAGTCATCAATATGCATAAGTGTTAGGGTGTGTGCCTGATCACAGGACATTTGAAGATTCCAAGATATTTAGCTCACACCGTAACCTGCAAAATCTCTTCTCATCCAAGGGCTTGGTGAAGATATCTGCCAACTGCTCTTCAGTGTTGACGTGTATGATATCAATATCTTCCTTCACAACATGATCTCTGAGAAAGTGATGTCGAATTTCAATGTGCTTTGTCTTCGAGTGCTGAACTGGGTTGTTGGCAATCTTGATGGCGCTTTTGTTGTCGTAGTAGAGTGGCACTTGCTTCAGATGAATGCCATAGTCCTTGAGTGTTTGCTTCATCCACAGAAGCTGAGCGCAGCAAGATCCAGCAGCGATGTATTCAGATTCAGCAATGGAGAGAGATACACAGTTCTGCTTCTTTGAAGACCAACATACAAGTGATCGTCCTAGAAAATGACATGTGCCTGATGTAGACTTGCGATCCACCTTGTCACCAGCATAATCAGCATCCGAGAATCCAACCAGATCAAACTCTGAGCCCTTTGGATACCATAATCCTAGAGTTGGGGTGTGAGCCAAATATCGAAGAATTCGCTTCACAGCTAAGTGATGCGACTCCTTTGGTGCCGCTTGGAATCGAGCACACATTCAAACACTAAGCATAATATCTGGCCTAGATGCACATAGATAAAGTAAAGAACCAATCATGGAGCGGTATACCTTTTGATCGAACTCTTTACCATTGTCGTCGGGACCCAGATGATGTTTGGCTGGCATTGGCGTCTTGAAGCCTTTGCAGTCTTGCATACCGAACTTCTTCAGGCAATCTTTGAGATACTTCTCTTGAGATATGAAGATGCCGTTGCGTTGCTGTCGTATTTGAAGACCGAGGAAGAATTTCAGCTCTCCCATCATGGACATCTGATATTGCTCTTGCATCATATATCCAAACTCTTCACTGTACTTCTGATTGGTGCAGCCGAACATAATGTCATCCACATATATTTGGCATACAAACAGTTCACCATCATATGTCTTCGTGAAGAGGGTGGGGTTGAGGAAACCAGGTATGAAGCCTTTGCTCTTCAGAAAATATTTGAGTGTGTCATACCAAGCCCGAGGGGCTTGTTTGAGGCCATATAGTGCCTTGGTGAGCTTGTATACCATGTCAGGATGTTTTGGATCTTCAAAGCCAGACGGTTGTGCAACATACACTTCTTCTTCAATCTTGCCATTGAGAAAAGCGTTCTTCACATCCATTTGATATAGAAGTATGTTATGATGATTTGCATAGGCCAGCAGTATGCGTATGGCTTCAAGTCGAGCCACGGGAGCAAATGTTTCATCGAAGTCAATCCCTTCCACTTGAGTATATCCTTGAGCAACGAGACGAGCTTTGTTTCTGACAACTTGACCATGCTCATCTTGCTTGTTACGGTATATCCATTTGGTGCCTATTATATTGTGCTTCCGAGGATCAGGACGCTTAACCAGTTCCCATACATTATTCAGCTCAAACTATTGGAGCTCTTCTTGCATAGCTTGAATCCATTCAGGTTCCATGAAGGCTTCTTCAACTTTCTTGGGTTCTGTTATTGAGACGAATGTGAAGTGCCCACAGAAATTTGCTAGCTGAGTTGCCCTTGAACGAGTGAGCGGACTGGGTGCATTGATGCTATCAATTATTCTCTCAATCTGCACTTCATTGGCAACACGAGGATGTACAGGGCGAATATTTTGCTCTTGCTGATCATTGTCATTGTTAGAAGAATTGTCTTCAGGCTGAGCATTGTCTTCAGGTTTATCAGGTGCGGAGATGATAAGTTCCTCTTCAGGTTGAGCTTCAGAGGGTATGATTTCTCCAGTTCCCATTAGTTTGATTGATTCGCTGGATGGAACTTCATCTAGCACATTTGGCAGGTGCTCTCTTTGTGAACCGTTAGTCTCATCGAACCGCACATCCACTGTTTCAAACACTTTATAATGAAAGAGATTGAAGACTCTGTAGGAGTGCTAATCCTTTCCATATCCAAGCAAAAAACCCTCATGTGCTTTTGGTGCAAATTTTGAAGTGTGATGTGGATCCTTGATCCAGCACTTGGCTCCAAATACTCTGAAATAGCTGACATTTGGCTTCTTGCCAGTAAGGAGCTCATAAGATGTCTTGTTCAGAAGCTTGTGAAGATAAACACGATTGATTGTATGGCATGCAGTATCAATAGCTTCAGGCCAGAATTTTCTTGGAGTCTTGTATTCATCTAGCATCGTTCGGGCCATCTCAATGAGTGTTCTGTTCTTGCGTTCGACGACGCCATTCTGCTGTGGCGTGTACGGAGCTGAGAATTCATGTGTGATGCCCAAAGTATCAAGATATGTATCAAGGCCAGTGTTCTTGAATTCAGTGCCATTGTCACTTCTGATGTGCTTTATCTTGGCGCCATAGTTGTTCATTGCTTGATTGGCGAAGCGTCTGAAGACATCCTGCACTTCAGTCTTGTAGAGGATTATGTGCACCCAAGTATATCTAGAATAATCATCAAGAATGACAAAGCCATAGAGACAAACAGTAGTAGTAAGAGTTGAGTAATGAGTGGGACCGAAAAGATCCATGTGGAGCAGTTCGAAGGGTCGAGTTGTTGTCATGATTGTCTTCGAGGGATGTTTGGCCCTCGTCATCTTTCCTGCTTCACAGACACCGCATAAGTGATCTTTCTTGAACTTGACACCCTCGATGCCTATGACATGCTTCTTCTTTGCAAGGGTGTGGAGGTTCCTCATGCCAGCATGCCCTAGCCTCCGATGCCAGAGCCAGCATTCTGAAGCTTTTGCTATTAGACATATGGCAAACTGTGGTCCTGCTGAGATATCTACCACGTACAAATCATCTTTCTGATACCCTTCAAACACTAAAGACTTGTCAGATTCCATTAGAACAAGGCAGCGATATTTTCCAAACATTACGATCATGTTCAAATCGCAAAGCATTGAGACAGACATTAAGTTGAAGCCAAGGAATTCAACAAGCATGACTTTATCCATGTGTTGATCCTTTGAGATTGCAACTCTACCTAGACCCAATACCTTACTTTTACTAGTGTCAGCAAATGTGATGTGACTCTTGTCGGATGGACGTAAGGTTGAGTCCATTAGAAGGCTTCTTTTGCCAGTCATGTGATTGGTACACCCACTATCAATAATCCATTCTGAAGACGCTGGTGTCGTACCCTACAGTGCAGTTAGGGGGATAGGCTTCACGAAGAGAATTGTGAAGCAAAAACATTTGACGAACCAGTGGGTTATGAAAGCTTAGATCCAGATTAGGACTGATAGGGAGAGTAGCAAGCAATTCAGGAACGAAGTACATAATAAGACCATTCGGACATTTGATCTTGCACCCTACAAGATGTTTAAGGTCCCCAGCAATAGCGACAAATGATTTTGGTTTTCTGCTGGAGACCCTTCCCTGCAAAAGAGAGTTAAGCTTTCTTAGCCACCCACATCTTCAAGGGTGGCTTAGAAGCAATAAGTCTAAGTGCAGCATCTGAGAACTTTGGCTTTGGAGCCCTAGCAAACAGTCTTGCAGGCGGACAATAGTACTCATAAGAATAAGCAGAATAGTTCTTGGTCTTATGAACATGGCGGTTTGATGAACCACACTCATATTCATAGGCCTGAGTATGGTTTCCCTGCAAAATATTTGCGTTAGTGCAACTCAGGTGAGTCCTCTATCTGTATGAAGCCTTTGGACCGTATGAAGCCTGTGGTCTGGGGTTTGTCTTCTTCACATGTGGTGTCATGATGACATTCACAGGAAGATTCTCCAGACACTTTTTCGGTACCCAGATCTTCTTCATAGGCGGTCCATTCCTGTAGTTAGTACCAATGTACCTGGCAAACACTTCACCATTTTGATTCTTAAACAGTTTATAGTTTGCATCAAAGGATTCATCAATGACAATGGGGTTAGCACAAGTGAAGCCAGATAGAGTGGATGGATCTGCTGAAGATTCCTTTGCAGCAACCCATGTGGTTTTGGGGTACTGCTCAGGTTTCTAGTAAGAGCCATCAGCATTCATTTTCCTTACGAACCCAACACCCTCTTTCCTCGGGTTTTGGTTCAGGATCTGCCTTTTGAGGACATCACATAGTGTCTGATGCCCTTTAAGACTTTTGTACATCCCTGTTTCAAGCAATGTCTTCAACCTAGCATTCTCATCAGCAATAGCAGTGGTATCCTCAGCAGAGGGGTTAGTTCCCACATCAACAGTTGAAGATATTGCAACAGTAGCAGCAGTAGAACATTCAGCAACAGAAGTAGCATTATCACGCTCAATGCATTTAAGGCATGGTGGTTCAAATCCTTCCTGAGCGGAACTGATCTGTTCGGCGCGAAGTGACTCGTTTTCCTTTTGAAGATCTTCATGAGCCGCTCTCAATTTCTCAAGATCTTTCTTCCTTTGAAGATAATCATAGGAAAGCTTTTCATGAGTTGTTGAGAGCGTTTCATGACGACTTTCAAGTTCCTCATACTTAACGTGAAGATTTTTTATGTCTTCAATTAAGGACTCAGATCGAGTCATTTCAGCGCCTAACAGATCATCGCTTTTGTCTAACAGTTTTTGAATATGTTTCATAGCTTTCTATTGTTCAGTTGCAATTTTAGCAAGTGTTTTGTAGCTGGGTCTTGAACCACAATCAGAGTCATCTTCACTAGATGTTTGATAGTGAGTAGTGCGTGTGTTTACCTTGGCACCGCGTGCCATGAAGCAGTAGGTAGGAGCGGAGTAGTCCTTGTCATTTGCATCGGTGTCGGTGATGAAGTCATTGTCTTCAGTGTTGAAGATGGACTTGGCAATGTATGCTGTAGCCAGACTTGCAACGCCAGAATCGGACTCCTCCTCAGACTCCACCTCCGCCTCCTCAGAAGCGGACTCCTCCTCTGAATCCATTTCCTTGCCAACAAACACACATGCCTTGCCAGATGAGCTCTTCTTGTGTGATGAAGACTTTGAGGAAGACTTGGAAGAAGACTTTGAGTATTTCTTCTTCTTCTTGTCGTCAGAGTCATATTCCTTGCTCTTCTTCTTCTTTTTTTTGTTCTCATTGTCCCACTGCGGACACTCAGAGATGAAGTGTCCAGGTTTCTTGCACTTGTGACATGTTTTCTTCTTGTAGTCATGAGCAGAAGCTTCATCATTCCTTGAGCTTGATCGTGAAGACTTTCTGAAACCTTTCTTCTTGGTGAATTTTTGGAACTTCTTCACAAGCATAGCAAGTTCCCTTCCAATGTCTTCAGGATCATCAGAACTGCTGTCAGATTCTTCTTCAGATGAGGAGACAGCTTTTGCCTTCAAGGCACGAGTTCGCCTATAGTTTGGACCGTAGATATCTCTTTTCTCAAAAAGCTGAAACTCATGTGTGTTGAGCCTCTCAAGTATGTCAGACGGATCGAGTGTCTTGAAATCAGGACGTTCTTGAATCATCAGGGCTAGGGTGTCAAACGAACTGTCAAGTGATCTCAGTAGTGTCTTGACGACTTCATGCTTGGTGATCTCAGTAGCGCCAAGGGCTTGAAGCTCATTTGTGATGTCAGTGAGTCGATCAAACGTGAGCTGGACATTCTCATTGTCATTTCTCTTGAATCGGTTGAAGAGGTTGCCAAGAACACTGATTCTCTGATCTCTCTGGGTTGAGACACCTTCGTTAACCTTGGAGAGCCAGTCCCAGACTAGCTTAGATGTTTCCAAAGCACTCACGCGGCCATACTGTCCTTTGGTCAGATGACCACAGATGATATTCTTGGCAGTAGAATCCAGTTGAATGAACTTCTTGACATCAGCAGCAGTGACACCTTCTCCAGCCTTGGGAACGTCGTTCTTGACGACATACCATAGGTCGACGTCAATGGCTTCAAGATGCATGCGCATCTTATTCTTCCAGTAGGGATATTCAGTTCCATCGAAGACGGGGCACGCAGCGGAGACTTTGATTATCCCTGCAGTCGACATAGCTAAAACTCCAGGTGGTTAAACCGAATCACACAGAACAAGGGAGTACCTTGCTCTGATACCAATTGAAAGTGCGTTATATCGACTAGAGGGGGGGTGAATAGGCGATTTTTATGAAAGTCTTCAAAAGGTGGAAGTTTTGAAGACAAACGATAAAGATAAACCTATTACCATGCAGCGGAAGGTAGACTACACTAGGCAAACCATAGTCATGTATTCAATGAAGTGAAAGCACAATGACTAATAGCAGCAATGTAGTAAGGATCAGGTAGGAAGATATTATGAATCCAAACAGAACACTCAGTCACTTAGTGAAGACAGAAGATAGTGCAATCATACAATGACTTCACAAGGACCAACAGTAAGTAAAGGGAAGGTGTCGTTGTTTTGTCACGGCAGTTGTCCTAGAGAAAGGACTTAGTCGTGGAGCCATCGCTACGGGTTAGCTTGAAGGGGTTAAAGCGGACACAAGGACGCAAGAGTGTTTATACTAGTTTGGCCCCTTCAATGAAGGTAAAAGCCTACCTCCAGTTGTGATGGAATTTATGGGTGTTTCGATCACTAGGGAGCAAATAAGCTTCGCCTATGTCTCGAGTTGTTGTCCGTTGTCCTTGAACCGCCGCCGGGTCGTCTCCTTATATACATGGGTGACGCCTGCCGGTTTAGAGAGTCCCAACACCGGTTCATACTCGTATCCGGGTTGGTCTCTCCTTGTTCCTAACTTATATTACAAGTATATGCACAAAACTGATGTACGGCTACAGGTTGTAAACCGACTAAGGGCCCTGGGCCTTTATCTGCCTCTTTAGGCTTTGACAGCTTTGAACTACTGACAGAGTTAATCCGGCCCAGGTAGGCCGGTTTATGCCCAGTGGTAATATCCCCAACATTAGGCCCCAGATTGATTTGAACAGGTTCATGTCAATCCTTAGCAAAAATCTTCGTCTTCAACATCTTCTTGTAGTTGTTGAACTGCTGTGACATCATCTTCTCTGTTTGCTGTAAACCGGCGTGACGTCATTTGTCATAAAGAAAACATCCATGATATCTTCTTGTTTAATAGATTCGCAGTGACCGAGGTGACCGCCCTACTTCCCAAATCTGCGGTCCCTTGATTCCCGCGCCTGACACATGTCCTTTGCCTTATAAATAGGCCCGAAGGGTCATTTCTTTTCTTCCCTTCGTGCCCTTCCTCTTCGTCTTCCCCGCGTCGCCAGTCTCAGAGCTCCGCCGCCGCCGTCGTCTTCCGCATCACCCTTGGCCACTGCATCAACTTGAACACGCCAGAAATCCGCGGCGACCTTTCCGCGTTTTCCTCAGCTCTGGTAGGTCTTCTATTCTTCTCAACATAGATCTGATCTAGGGCTTCGTGTTCTTGCGGTGTTCATCACTTGTTCATACTCATGTACTAGCTCCTGGATGCACATGTAAACCCTTGCTTTGTGTAGCGGTAACTTTCCATACCCGCCGCTAGTTTCCTGCCCAAAACCATAGATCTCACATATACTTCTGCTCATTGATTCAATACTATTCTGCTTTGATCTTCGACTATTTTTCTTATTTTCTGAACTTGCTTCAGATCCAACGCCGTAACAAGACCTTGTGAAACCTGTTTCTGCATACTTAACCATCCGCAATCTCAATTGCTTCAATGTTTAGATCAGGCGGTTTAACCTGATAGAAAATTTTCCAAACCGGTATATGCCATTAGTCCCCTTGTTGAACCGCCATATGTTGTTGCTTCATAAAACTCCGGTTTAGATAGATCCGCTTCTGGTTTAACATTGCACATATTAATGAACCTTGTAGATTTCATCATGGCCAAGCAAGTGTATGAGTGCAACTGGGTCCCTTCTCGCGTCACAGAGGATCAACTGGACGATTTAGTCCTGATTGGCACCTTGGGCAGCAAAGACACCATCCATTGGAGGGCTCCTGGCAAAGAATGCCCCCCCACACACCTCGAGAAGGAGAGGTTGTTGTCTTCGTAGACCACTTAGCCCAGGGTTTTAAACCGCCCAGTTCTAAATTTTACCGGGATGTTCTAGCTGATTTCCAACTCCGTCCACAAGACACTGGCCCCAACTCTGTTACAAATATGTGCCACTTCCAAGTGCTCTGTGAGGTGTTCTTTCAAGAGGAGCCCACAGTGGAATTATTCAGAGATCTTTTCCATCTAAACCGCCGTACTGAGTTTACTGATGGCTCTAATACAGAGTTGGGTGGCATGGCGATTCAAAAAAGGAAAGAGGTCACATACCCTCACGCCAAGCTGCACAGTCACCCCAAGGAGTGGAATCAGACATGGTTCTACTGCAAAGACACCTCCCCTGCTGGTGAGAATCCCTTGCCTGGTTTTCGTCCGGAGCGGCTCAGCAATACCCATCCTTTTCCTCAACGGTTGACTGCCCAGGAGAGAAGCAGATATGCTCCCCAGCTGTCAAAGCTCAGAGCCTTTATGGCCAACGGTTTAACAGGGGTTGACCTTGCTCGTTGTTGGATATCATGGATCATACTGCCCCTTAGTCAGCGCTCCGGTTTGATGTGCGAATATACTGATAGTGTGGATGACCCACTGCGACATTCAAGACTCCAGCTGTCCGGTGAAGAAATCACGGAGGCTGTGCGTAAGATACTGAATGAACCGGAGCACATCTGTGCTAGAACCGGCCTGCTTCCCTTCTGTGCCACCAACAAACCGCCAGCTGTAAGACTTTGACTTTTCCTTTACTGAATCTGTTATTGATGTCTGGTCATTGTTTTTAATATCAGTGTCTGCATAATCAGGGCGATGATCCGTTTTGGAGCAAAAAACTGCCGCAGGAGAAGCCAGAAAAACCAGACAAACCGGAAAGAGCAACCCGGCAAAAGACTAAAGCTGTGAAGAAGACTGCCCATAGGAAAAGAACCACCGCCTCTTCTAATCCGGCTCCTGACGATGAGGTTGATAATCCGGATTTTGAGGTAGAGCTTGACTCACTTGGTTTATTTTTCATGCGTCTTATTGATGATGATATTTGTCAGGATGATGCCGAAGCCAGCCATGCGGACGTTGCAGAGGTAATTATTCTCTCTTCTGATTCAGAAACTTTGCCTTCACAAAAAATCCGTCAGGCAAACCGGAAAGTTAAATTTTCTCATCCTCTTGCTTATTTGGATCCTAAACTTCTTATGAAGACTCAACAACATGAAGCTCGCCGCACCACCCGGCACAGCGGCCAGGTAGTTACCTCGCCGGTTTACCGAACAGTCCGGTTCGGAAACGTCATTCCGAGGTCTCTAATTCGCTTGTCAGTGCTTGTCCTAAAGCGGGCTGCTTTCATCAACCTCTTAATCCGTCTGACTCCGATTATCAGGTTATTTCCCACTCATCTTCTGGCGAGTCGTCGGCTACTCAGCTCCCACCGCTCAAAACGGTGCTTGGGTAAGCTATATTTATTGTGATGTTTGTAGTATATTGCCTTAGAACATATGCTGTATTTAATTTCGTTATTCTTCTCAGGGCCAAACCTAGGCCGAGCAAGAAGGCCCGCCTGGATAAAGCGGCCGAAGAAGATGTCATTCTTGAACCAGGCACCACACCCAATCTTGAAGCGGCTATTCCTGAGGATATTCCCAACGATCCACCGCAGCCATATGATGATCTTACTGCTGAGGAAATACCTACTGATACCTCAGGTCCTATCCATCAGCCCACAGGTTCCCTCCGGGTTGAAAGCTCCACCGGTCCTGCAAAACCTACTGACCAGCCAGCAGCTCCAGCACAAACCGGTGGTACCAATGATGATGAAGTTGTCATTACTGGCACTGGCCATACTGAGCCAAGCAATCCTGTCGCTTTATCCAAACATTCTGCCAAGGAAGAACTAGCTGCTTTTGGCAAAGGCAAGTGGAATGCTGATCTGACGGCTTACGCTGCTCTGAACGTCCAAGATATCCATTCCGGCTATCTGAACCGGCTGTATACCATCCGTGACTATGAAGCCGGTCTGGTTAACATGATGAAGGATAAATATGAGGTAACTTCCATATGCTCCTTCCTGCTTGTATGCTTTCATTCTTGCTGACTCTCCTAGCCCCTAAGGGCCGATTTGAAGTATTCTTTCAAACCGGGACTTAATAATATGAATCTTGATGCTTTGAAATTTGCTGATGTAGTCCCCAAGGGCCGGTTCAACTTAGCGTAGTTAAACCGGTACTCTAAGTTATTGAAACTGCCGCATCAGAATATATATGATCAAATAGCCATTAGCCCCCAAGTGCCAAGTTGAATACTTGTATTGATCTTGGGACTTTGTAAACAATCGAAAGATGAAGGGGGTAAATCGGAGGCCACTTTAGATCAAATATGCATTAGCCCCCAAGTACTAAGCGCATAACTTGTTATGTGGTTGGTACTTGAATCCTTCTACCAGTTTGTTGAAGCATATATTTGTATGCATGCAGGCGGAGCTGAAGACAAAAGAGAACCAAGTCGTCGATCTTCAAGAAGCCCTGAAGACCCAACAAGCTGAAACCTCCAAAGCAAAAGAGGAATTGGCCAGTGCTTTAAGCGCCATGGAACAACTTAAGGAAAACTTCAAAAAGAAGCGGGCGGACTGGGCCACTGAGAAATCCGCTTTGATCAAACGAGCAGAGGATGCTGAGGCTGCACTAAAACCAGTGGCAGATGAACTGACCAGCATAAAGCGGCACGTGCATGCCATGACTGCTGCTATCTTTGGTAAGCCAGTTTTCCTACTGAATTGGCTCTGCCTTCTGACAAAGTCACTGGCTTATTAACCCTTTTATGGTATTTCAGGGACATGCATTGGTCACTTGGGGTCAGATGTACGGAAGAAGCTAAAAGCCGCCTATACATTGATTGAACAATTGTATACTGGTGCCCAGCGGATTATCTGTACCGCCTCTCATAACAAACCGGCGCCTACTTTGATTCAAGATACTCTGATGAAACTGTCAGTGCTTCCTGCCCGGATTGAAGAGCTAAAGAAATCAGCTGCTCGAACCGGCGCAATCAATGCTTTAATCCGGGCAAAAGCGTGGGTGCCAGATTTTGATCCTGTTGAAGCGGCTGAGGGCTATCCCAGCTTGAAGGAAGACGGATCAGAATTCGGTGAAGCGGATCTGCGAGCGATAAACCGGGAGGTGCGTCCACTAGCTTGTCAGTTGGCTGAGGAAGCAGACTTGTCTTGTTATCAAGCGCAATATGACAGTCAGAACAAGCGAATAGCTGTGCCAATCCATGAATCGGAAAATCTGATTCCTCCAATCCGTAAGCATACTTACGCTCCCGATATTGACCCGTCTTTGTTGATCCACGATGAAGCTGTTTTTCAAGCATTAATGGGAATCGACTGGACAACTATGGATTTCCAGCCACTGGGTAGGGATGCGGAGGCTGAAGCGGCACAGGACGACCCACAACCATCAGGCCAGGCTGGTGACCAAGCTTGAACCAGACGCCGGTTTAAAACTGCCTCTTCTTCGCGAAAAAACAATTATATTATTATGGGAACCATGTTGCCTTGTAATAGGCTAGTTGATACCTTTGATGTTGGTATGCCTTCGTGCATCATTTGTTCTTCCTGTGGCAATGAACTTTCCAAAACACTTTCTGGAATGAAAAATTCGTCAAGTGCCACCGCGGTTGTACCGTCAGGCGGAATATGATGTCTGCATATATGCAATCAAAACAAAATTTTAAGTATGACCAAATTTTGAGATACATCATACCTGCCATCATTGAGCGTGAAGTTGGCTTGGCCAATCTTGAAGCGGAGTTTTGCAAACCCATACTGTTGGAGGAGATAACAGCTCCTGTATATATATATGACGCTGGTTTACCATGTAAACCATGCCGGGTTATGATAACCACCGTGTTATTCCATAAGAGGATGTTAACAACAAGGATCAAACCGGACAAATAGTTTCCGGATTGACGTGAACTGTGTTCTATCAATTGATTGGTTAAAAAACTTTGCTGGTTTAAAGAACACAATAAAAAGCAAAAAAAAACCTTCAAAGAAAAAGTATGAAGCAAAAGCAACGACAAAAACGTTTGCCAAAAAAGATTTATTTAAGGTGATCAAATGGCGTAACCGTGGTCAAACACGACCAAGCTCCCGTTAGGTGTAACTATGGTTCTAGTTAGCCAGGTCCCCAAGTGATTCTTGTGGCATTTATGCCGACCAAATGGCATGGTCATGGTTCGGGTTCGACCAAGCCCCCAAGTGATTCTGTGGCCTTAGGCCGATCAAGAGGCGTGACTGGTTCAGACATGACCAAGTCCCCAAGTGATCCGGTGGCTTTCGCCTATCAAGAGGCATGGTATTGGTTCGGACACGACCAATCCTCCAAGTGATATAACACGATGCTTTTAGCAAAGCGGACTCAAGGGGTAAACTGGAGGCCGCTTTAGAGCAACTCCGTGTAACCTCACATGATGTAAAAGAACAGATACCCCGCTTTAGCTGAGGTTCCGGTTTATTATCATAATATATACATTGTCATAATATGTACATAAGTATGGCCAATGGCTCAGGTATAGTAAGGCCGAAGATGAGCTATATTCCATGGCCTGCTAGTCTCCTCCTCTGATGTATGTGAGTCCTTATGCTCTCGAATATCAATCAGATAGTACGACCCATTGTGCAGATTCTTGCTGACCGCGAAAGGCCCCTCCCAAGGTGGGGATAGCTTATGCATACCAGTCTGATCTTGGATGAGCCGAAGCACCAAATCTCCTTCCTGAAAGGCTCTGGTTCTGACTCGGCGACTATGATAACGACGAAGATCCTGCTGGTAAATTGCCGATCGGGCGGCTGCGATGTCACGCTCTTCATCCAACCGGTCCAAGGCATCTTGCCGTGTTGTCTCGTTGTCCGCTTCAATATAAGCCGTGACACGAGGTGAATCATGACGGATATCACTGGGGAGAACCGCCTCCGCTCCATAAACCATGAAGAACGGTGTGTATCCTGTTGATCTGTTGGGTGTTGTATTGATGCTCCATAACACAGATGGTAATTCTTCTATCCAACAACCCGGCATTCTCTGCAAAGGAACCATGAGCCGGGGCTTGATGCCTCTCAAGATCTCTTGATTAGTTCTTTCTGCTTGACCATTGGACTGTGGATGTGCCACCGATGAAACGTCGAGCCGGATGTGCTCCCGTTCGCAGAACTCCTTCATGGCACCTTTGGACAAATTGGTGCCGTTATCTGTGATAATACTGTGCGGAAATCCAAACCGGAAAATCACCTTTTTGATGAACTGAACCACCGTGGCCACATCACATTTGCTAACAGGTTCTGCCTCCACCCACTTTGTAAACTTGTCCACTGCCACCAGGAGGTGAGTCTTCTTATCTTTGGACCTTTTGAAAGGCCCAACCATATCCAGCCCCCAAGTCGCAAATGGCCAAGTAATTGGAATCATCCTCAATTCTTGAGCCGGTACATGAGCACGTCTTGAAAATCTTTGGCAACCATCACATCGTCTGACCAGATCCTTCGCATCAGCATGAGCAGTTAACCAATAGAAACCATGGCGAAATGCTTTAGCCACCAGAGACTTTGAACCGGCGTGGTGACCACAATCTCCTTCGTGGATCTCCCGCAAAATTTCCCGTCCTTCTTCAGGAGACACGCAACGTTGAAAAGCTCCTGATACACTGCAATGATGCAACTCACCGTTGACGACAACCATGGACTTGGATCGCCGGATTATCTACCGGGCCAGAATCTCATCTTCTGGCAACTCGCCCCGGTTCTTGTACGCCAGATAAGGAAGCGTCCGATCCGGCATAACATGAAGAACTGCCACCAATTGAGCCTCCAGATCAGGAATGGCCAAATCCTCTTCACCAGGGATCTTCACCGACGGGTTGTGCAGCACATCCAGAAAAACATTGGGTGGGACCGGTTTGCGCCGAGAACCCAGCCGGCTTAAAGCATCTGCCGCTTCATTTTTCCGCCGGTCCACGTGGTCCACCTGATAGCCTCTGAAATAACCTGCAACAATATCCACCTCACGATGATATGCTGCCATGAGTGGGTCCTTGGAGTCCCAAGTGCCAGACACTTGCTGAGCCACAAGGTCCGAATCACCGAAGCACTTAACTCGACTTAGATTCATCTCCTTAGCCATCCGAAGACCATGGAGCAAGGCTTCATACTCAGCTGCATTGTTAGTACAAGGGAACATTAGACGGAGAACATAACAAAACTTATCACCTCGTGGGGAAGTTAATACCACTCCAGCCCCCGAGCCTTCCAACTGTTTGGATCCGTCAAAATGGATGGTCCAATACGTATGATCCGGCTTTTCTTCAGGTGCTTGCATTTCCGTCCAATCATTGATGAAATCAACAAGTGCTTGAGACTTAATCGCTGTCCGAGGCACATATTTCAAACCGTACGGCCCCAGCTCTATAGCCCACTTTGCAATCCGGCCAGTTGCTTCCCGGTTCTGGATGATATCTCCCGAAGGAGCAGAACTGACCACCGTAATTGGGTGCCCTTGGAAGTATTGCTTAAGCTTCCGGCTTGCCATAAAAACTCCGTACACCAGCTTCTGCCAATGCGGATACCTTTGCTTGGACTCAATAAGTACCTCGCTGATATAATAGACCGGACGTTGAACCGGATGCTCCTTACATGCCTCCTTTCGTTCCACCACAATAGCCATGCTGACCGCACGAGTATTAGCAGCAACATATAGCAGTAACGGCTCTTTGTCAATGGGAGCGGCGAGCACAGGCGGATTGGCCAATTGCCGCTTTAAGTCCTCAAATGCTTCATCAGCAGCAGAACTCCAGGCGAACTGATATGTCTTCTTCAACATCTGATACAAAGGGATCGCTTTCTCACCAAGGCGGCTGATAAACCGGCTTAACGCGGCAATCCGGCCTGCCAAGCGTTGAACATCATTGATACACTTCGGTTTAGCCAGGGAGATGATGGCTGTGATCTTCTCCGGATTAGCCTCAATTCCCCTGTTGGACACCAGAAAATCCAATAACTTGCTCGCCGGTACACCAAAGACACACTTGTTCGGATTAAGCATCATCTTGTACGTCCTTAGGTTATCAAAGGTTTCCTTCAAATCATCGACCAGAGTCTCCTTCTCCCTGGATTTAACCACAATATCATCCACGTAAGCATGCACATTACGGCCAATCTGCTTGTGAAGACAGTTTTGTACACACCGTTGATAAGTTGCCTGTGCACTTTTGAGCCCAAAGGGCATAGACACATAGCAGAAGGCTCCAAAGGGAGTTATGAATGCCGTCTTCTCCTGGTCCTTAACTGCCATTTTGATCTGATGATAGCCAGAATATGCATCCAAAAAACTTAAACGCTCACATCCCGCTGTAGCATCAATGATTTTATCAATACGAGGGAGGGCAAAAGAATCTGCTGGACAAGCTTTATTAAGATCTGTGTAATCCACACACATACGCCAGGTGCCGTTTTTCTTAAGGACTAGCACCGGATTGGCAAGCCACTCTGGGTGAAAAACTTCAACAATAAAACCAGCTGCTAAGAGCCTGGCTACCTCTTCTCCAAACGCCTTGCGTCTTTCTTCGTTAAACCAGCGGAGGAACTATTTCACCGGTTTGTATTTAGGATCCACATTAAGTGTGTGCTCAGCGAGTTGCCTCGGTACACCTGGCATGTCAGAGGGCTTCCATGCAAAAATGTCCCGATTCTCACGGATGAACTCGATGAGCGCGCTTTCCTATTTCGGATCCAAGTTGGCACTAATGCTGAACTGCTTGGACGAATCGCCAGGTACGAAGTCAACAAGCTTAGTTTCTGCTGCCGATTTGAACTTCAGGGCCGGATCATGCTCCGTAGTTGGCTTCTTCAACGGAGTCATGTCCGCCGGATCAACATTATCTTTATAGTATTTCAACTCCTCGGTGGCACAAACCAACTCTGCATAAGCCGCATCTCCTTCCTCGCATTCCAAAGCGATTTTGCAGCTTCCGTGAACCATTATTGTCCCCTTGTGACCCGGCATCTTGAGCTGCAAATACACATAACAGGGCCGAGCCATAAACTTGGCGTATGCCGGACGCCCAAACAGGGCATGATATGGACTTTGGATTTTCACCACTTCAAACGTTAATGTCTCCGACCTGGAATCATGATCATCCCCAAAGGCCACTTCAAGAGCTATCTTACCAACGGGATATGCTGATCTGCCAGGCACTACACCGTGGAATACTGTATTGGACGATTTGAGATTCTTATCTGTTAGTCCCATACGACGGAA
Organism: Triticum dicoccoides; assembly: GCF_002162155.2. NCBI lineage: Eukaryota > Viridiplantae > Streptophyta > Magnoliopsida > Poales > Poaceae > Triticum > Triticum dicoccoides. Next base: position 517,991,061 of record NC_041390.1, on the reverse strand, counting down.
GGTCTCATAGTATAGGATGTTAATGTTGCTCCCTCCATCCATGAGCACCTTGGTGAACTTGTAACCTCCCACCTGAGGCGCCACCACCAGAGCCAACTGACCCGGATTATCAACCTGGAGTGGGTGATCCTCTCTGCTCCATATGATTGGCTGTTCAGACCAACGTAGATAACGGGGTGTGGCCGGTTCAACAGAGTTGACTGCCCGCCTCTGAACCTTCCGGTCTCGCTTGTCCAAGCTAGTGGTAAAGACATGGTACTGCCCACTACTTAACTGCTTTGGGTTGCTTTGGTAACCTGACTGTTGCTGCTGTTGGTTGTAACCACCCTGGTTGTTCTGACTATTTTGACCATTATGCCCGCCCGGATTACCATTAAATCCTGAACCGGAACTTCCTCCACCGTAACCCGGCCCGGATCCTGAGCCGCCGCCAGATCCGTGATCATACCGGAAATTATTAGAATTCTTGAACTCCTGCATAATAAAACAATCCTTCCAAAGGTGGTTTGCTGGCTCTTCCTTCGTCCCATGTTTTGGACAGGGCTGGTTTAGCAAATAGTTCAGGCGGTTTGGGTTGGGATTGGGCGCTCCACTACGATTTTTTGGCCTGGCCTTGCGCTGCTGGCCATTGTCCTGTACGCTGGTATTAGCCACAAAATCCATGTTGCCATCCGCTTTACGCTTGCCTCCTCCGCCATTGCCTACCCAGTGATGCTGCTGAATTTTGGAGCTGCTGTTCTTCTTCCCCTTCCCTGTTTTGTCATCATCAGACTCGGGATCCTTGGTACTATCAGAATCAGCATATTTTACCAAAGCGGCCATGAGGGTTCCCATGTTGGTGCAATGACGCTTCATCCGTCCCAATTTCAACTTCAGGGGCCCAAACCGGCAGTTGCCTTCTAGGGTTAATACTGCGGTGTCAGCGTTGATGCGGTCTGAGGAGTGCAACACTTGTGAAACCCGGCGCACCCAATGAGTCGTTGACTCTCCTTCCTCCTGGACGCATGCAGCTAAGTCCACTATCGACATAGGTTGTTTACAGGTATCCTTGAAATTGTTGATAAACCGGGCTCGTAATTGGGCCCATGAACTGATAGAATTAGCGGGCAAACTTTTTAACCAAGTACGGGTCGTTCCTTCAAGCATCATGGTGAAGTATTTCGCACATGCCGTGTCATCCACATCAAGCATCTCCATGGCCATCTCATAGCTCTCCACCCATGTCTCTGGTGGTTGATCCGCCGTATAATTTGGTACCTTGCGTGGGCCCTTGAAATCCTTGGGCAAACGCACGTTGCATAAAGCGGGGACGAGGCAAGGCACCCCCAAAGAACTAGAAGTAACACCAGGTTCGATCGAAATGGTTGGACGAACCGGCGTGACCTGCCGAGCCTGATGCTGTGCGGCTAACTCGGCCTCCCTACGCGCTCGGGCCCGGTTCACCACTTCCTGAGCGTCATCAGCACCACCCGCTGGGTTGTTACCGCGGGGTACTCCACGTCGTTCATTACTTGATACTGCTGGTTCATCCATATGTCTGCTATAGCTCCGGCTTGGACGGGGGGTCGAGTGGATTTGGTCGCGGCTGTACGAGTACGCCTCCTGTTGGGCCAAAGCTGTCCTCGGAAGTTCCTTGACCCATCGCGTCTGTACTGCTTGCGGCGAGTCACCTTCCACTAGAATGGCCTCCAGCCGTGCAGCAGCGGCAACAAGATTGTCCATTGGGTTGGAGTAGTGACCCGGAGGTGTTAAAGCATCCCGAGGTATAACGGTGTTTTGACGAGGCGGGTCGATGACTAGGGAGAAAATAAGCTTCGCCTATGTCTCGAGTTGTTGTCCGTTGTCCTTGAACCGCCGTCGGGTCGTCCCCTTATATACATGGGTGACGCCTGCCGGTTCAGAGAGTCCCGACACCGGTTCATACTCGTATCCGGGTTGGTCTCTCCTTGTTCCTAACTTATATTACAAGTATATGCACAAAACTGATGTACGGCTACAGGTTGTAAACCGACTACGGGCCCTGGGCCTTTACCTGCCTCTTTAGGCTTTGACAACTTTGAACTACTGATGGAGTTAATCCGGCCCAGGTAGGCCGGTTTATGCCCAGTGGTAATATCCCCAACAGAAGGGAAGGATGAAACCAGTGACTCGTTGAAGACAATGATTTATTGGACCAGTTCCAGTTGCTGTGACAACTGTACGTCTGGTTAGGGCGGCTAGGTATTTAAACCTGAGGACACACAGTCCCGGACACCCAGTCCTGAACACGCAGCTCAGGACACCCAGTCCTCACCGTATTCCCCTTGAGCTAAGTTCACACAGACCTCGCCCAATCACTCTGGTAAGTCTTCAAGGTAGACTCCCAAACCTTCACAGACTTCGTTCACCGGCGATCTACAATGGCTCTTGGATGCTCAGAACGCGACGCCTAACCGGCTGGAGGATTCATAGTCCTCAAGTGTAATAAGTCTTCAGATCACACAGACAAGAAGACTTAAGTGATGCCTAACACTCTTTGGCTCTGGGTGGTTAGGACTTTATCCTCGCAAGGAATTCTCTCTCAAAGGCTTCGAGGTGGGTTGCTCTCAAACGACAAAAGCTGTACTCTAACTCTGAGCAGCCAACCATTTATGGTTGTAGGGGGTGGGCTATTTATAGCCACTAGGCAACCCGACCTGATTTGTCCAAAATGACCCTGGGTCACTAAGGAACTGATATGTGTTCCAACGGTCAGATTTCAAACTCACACGGCAACTTTACTTGGGCTACAAGCAAAGCTGACTTGTCCGACTCTGGACAAGATTTGCTCTTATAGTTTTCACTCGAAGACATAGGTTTTGGTTAAGCATCACTTCAGTCATTCTGACTGGTTCTCTTGGACCCCACTTAACAGTACGGTGGTTCCTATGACTCAATAAAGAAGAAACAGAACTACGAAGGATCTAAGTCTTCGAGCTCCATAGGCTTCATGCGATGTCTTCTCTTGTCATAGTCTTCAATGAGAATATCTTCATAAACCACCTTTGACATCAATGTCTTCATACATTTTTAGGGGTCATCTCTGGTAGGAAAACCGAATCAATGAGGGACTTCTTCCTGTGTTATCCTGCAATTCTCACAAACACATTAGTCCCTCAACTAGGTTTGTCGTCAATACTCCAAAACCAACTAGGGGTGGCACTAGATGCACTTACAAAATGCCTTATGAGCAAATGGCTCTACAGGTTAGAGACAGAGCCAGAGGGCATGTGGCCATAGATTTTGCGCAATAAGTATTTACAGTCGAAAACGCTCGCCCAGGTTACCATGAGGTCAACTGACTCACCATTCTGGAAGGGACTTATGAGAACGAAGGACTTGTTCTTTCGTAGGGTCAAATTCTTGGTTGGCAATGGGATGCCAACCGGATTTTGGGAGGATACGTGGTTAAGAGAGACACCCCTGGTCGTACAATATCCCACCCTTTATAACATTGTGCAACGTAAGGAGGATTACGTAGGCACAGTTTTCCAAACAATTCCCTTGAATATTCAGTTTAGACGTGCGTTAGTTGTGAGTGATGGAATGCCTGGATGCACTTGGTTCGGAGGTTGATAGATGTACAACTCTCAGACCAGCCGGATTCGACGTAATGGAAATTAGCTAAAAATGGGGTATTTACGGTGAAATCCTTCTATATGGATTTGATTAATTCTGGCCCAATCTCAAGATCGTTGCATATTTGTAAGGTTAAGGTTCTCTTGCATATTAAAATCTTTATGTGGCTCGTCCACAAGCAAGTAATACTCACCAAGGATAACTTAATCAAGAGGCGATGGGTAGGAAGTTCACATTGTTGTTTTTGTGATCATGATGAAACAATACAACATCTATTCCTTGAATGCCCACTCGCCAAATTGCTTTGGAGAACGATTCATATAGCCTTTAACATTAATCCTCCAGTTGACATTGAGTCGTTGTTTGGAACGTGGTTAGCTAGGGTTGAGCATACTACTGCAGCTCGTATTCGGATTGGAATATGTGCGCTTCTGTGGGCTATATGGAATTGTAGAAACGATATGATTTTTAACAGAAAACACACTTTAACTTTCTTGCAGGTCATCTTCAGAGCTACCGCATGGATCCGTACGTGGTCTTTACTCCTATGGACTCCAGGGAGTCTTTGGTCACTGGGTGCAACCAGTGGGAGATGGTAGCACTGGCTATATTTAACCGGTTCGGATGTCGGTCGCATAACAGGATAAGAGTCTAGGGACCTTATGCTTATCCTTCATATTGTCGTACTGGTTGTGATTGTCAGCATGTACTTTTCTTTTTTCATTTGTTTCGCTCCGCTTACGAGTTGTAATACTTTTATGACTTTGTGCTACTTCATAGATTTTTAAAAAGATGGCTGCATGCATCATGATAATACGCCTCTATTTCCAAAAAAAATAATCTACTAGTAATACAAACTCATAGTCTAAAGATGGACTACTCACACCTCATCAGAGAGCAGTTTGGTGATGGTGTTTATGAAGATTGACGACAATTCACCCTTCTTGGAGTATTGAAGAAGCAATATAACACAGAAATCTGTCTAATAAATATTCAACAGAAACGCGGGGAAATATGCAAATTAACTGGAAAATGGATCAATATGTATGCTAAAAAATGATTAAATATGTTTATGACGTGTCAGCTTGCCAGGGGATGAGCAAGACCGCGAGGTTCACTAGCTTATTGTTTTGGCTTCTCTGACAGGTTTAATTATACTGCCACATAATTCCATACGTTCTTCTTGTTGAATTAGTTATCACAGTTCTTGATGGTTCATACCAAATTTTCGCAGAAACATAAGGCGGACACGGGTGTATGCTTTTTTCAATTGTTATAGTGTCGGAGTTGGCGAATTCGGCTAAATCTGAGCAGATAGGGTGCTGCTTGATGGCATGTCATCGAAGCATCTAATGTCAGTTGATCATTTAATTAACGGTAATATGTGGTTCGGTTGCAAACCGAGACAAATAGTTTGCTGTCCACAGGGAAAGCTCCTGCTTATCCTACCAGAATTGAGGACACATGTTGGCTGTTGATGGTTAGCCATTAATCATTCAATACTGCCAATTGGTTGTGCAAGACTTCGAGTCCCTTGAGAAAAGAAAAGAAAAGAAAACTCAATATGCAGAGGACATCAAGGGTAATGGCATAAGTTGACCTGTTAAACCAGCCTAAGTGAGTCTGAGCTGTCACCAAATTATGTTATTCAAATTTTGGGAAATGCCGCACGGTAGCTGTCACTGAATTCTTAATAGACAGTTGATAGGTTTCAAAGTCGTTCAGTTGTTGTCTTGCAGGGATTGGCACAGGAGTACTAGTTCCGGAGAGAACCTAACTGTATCAGGAGATCAGAATGAATGAGCTTTCCATACTGCTGTTGTCTACACAAGCTACTATCTAGAACAACGGCGTGAAAGCTCAGCAACAAGGAGCAGACGTCATGAGCAGCTGCGTCAGTTTTGTACCTAGTAATTTCAAATGCGGTTCGCTGACTCGTCTTGGTGCCCGCAGGCATCGCAGAAGCGTCGGGAGAAGCAGGCTTCCTCGGTCACCAGGCAATCAACCCGTCACGCATCAGGACTCAGTCATCAGAAGCTATTTACACAAGAAACTACCCCTTTTTTTTTACACAGGTAGAAAAGTTAACCAACCTTGGTCTGGTCTGGTCTGGTCATCCGAACGGAACGCGCACACGACGGCGACAGGATCGGCACCGCTCCGTTGCATCATCCGGGTATCAGGGTATGTACTACTTACTACATACGTAGGCGCAGAATGTAGTGTAGCGACGCGTATCCCGTCGCTTGCTCGACCGTGTCGCCATGGAGGAGATTTGAGAAAAGAGAGGGAGAGAGAGCACTGCACAAGGATTTGACCGAGCATGGGAGGAAGGCCGAAGGCGCATGGCACGGGGCGATCGCCGTGGATTCAACGTTTGACCGTGGGATTAGAACGGGGATAAATAACTACCCGCCCATATGGTCTGCATGGGAACAAAGACGTCGCTGAGGCCACACCAGCAAGGCACAGCATCTCAATCTACTGACCCGGATCCAGTTCTTAACGCCAAGATAATGAACGGCCACTTGTTGACTGTCGGTACTCGTTCGCCTTTCCTTCCTTTCGTGTCTGTACAAAGCTTTCGCTTTCGTGTGCGCTTTACGCAGGATTTGTTCAGGGATCTAGTCTTCTTGTTCCTTACCGAAGATGAATAAATAAATAATAAGAGCCGCAGATTTTGCTTGGTGTTTTGTGAGACCTGAACCGGCCGAAAGTAAACCTCTCTCGTCTCATTTCCCATTCATGGTAGGGGTGTGGAAGCAGAGTAAAAATAATAATGCAAGAGTATGGGAGCACCTATGCTTGAGTTCATATCGAGTAAATTAAAAAAAAAACACTATTATTGGAGACTCTAATTCAGAAAACCTTCACCTTTTGTTTATTTTTTTCTTCAAACAACCATCGTCATTGTGTTGACAGTTTTTGAAAAACACTAATCGGTCACAAAACGCATGTTCATACTGTTTCCGATGGAACGGGCTCGTTGTAAGTGCTGACGTGGCATAAACACTTGACACCGTTTGATTGGGTCGTCAAACTGGAGGTAGGGCCCACTCGTCAGCATGCACACACACACTTCTCTCTCTTTGTCATTGTGTCGAGCACCTTGTGTGCACTAGGCCCGTCACAGCACATAGCCGCTCGCGCTATGCCTATGAACCCCGTGCCCAGCCGCGAGGTTGACCCGGCGCCGCCGTACTGCCTGGCCCTCCCCGCAACATCGCGTCGCCCCGTTGGCCACCCATCCTCAACCCCGCGATGCCCCCGGGAAAGCCAGCGCACCGCGAAACCGACCAGGAAGCGTGACCTACAACAACGCGATGTCGAATGAGCAAGTGTGTCACTGAAGAAGGGGCTCAGCGGCAAAGGCATACTCGTGGCGAACGCGTCCGCGTGCGGGAGGAGGGGGTGGCACGCATGTTGCCTTGGCGGCGTCGAGGAGATGCGGACCATGACTTGCCAGGTGATGGAGGCTGGCCCGACACTGCTCCATGGGGAATGGTGTGAGGTCGACGTGCACCCCACCTCCCCTTGCCAGCTACTCCCTCCGTCTGGTAAAAAGTGTACGTTTGGCTTCAAAATTTGTCCACAAAAAAGTATACTTTTATCTTCCCAATGCACTTCAAAGTACAAAAAAATACTTCTCTCTCATCACACGGTAATCAAGACCAATAACAATCTACACATTATCTCCTTAATTTCTACATGCACTTAGCTCATTGGGGGTTGAGTAATTAAAGTGGAGAGAGATGGTGACTTGCACCTTTCCAATGCATTTTTTATTTCACTCCATAATTTGTCCTAAAATCTCTAGATGTACACTCTTCACCGGACGGAGGGAGTAGGTTGTAGATCTGGCTCCCTATGACGGCGGTGGAGGCTGGCCTAGCTCTGCTCCAAGGAGAATGGCGCGAGGTCGTCGTGCACCCCACATCCACTGGTCAACCAGGTTGCAGATGCGATGCTCTCCTACCCCCGCTCCACCTCCCCTTGCCCGCCCCGAGATCATTTTCCCAATGAAGAAGATCCGCCAGAGGCGTGGCCGATGGCGAGGGCCGTCGCACTCTCAGCACGGACGCCCAATGTGAGGGCACAATCGTAGATGCTGATAGGTGGGCCATGTGTGCAGCATAACGTTCCAATCAAACGGTGTCAAGTTTTTTTACCACATCAACACTGACATCGGGTCCCATTCGTCAGATCTAGCGTCAACGTGCGTTTAGTGGCCGATTAGTGTTTTTCAAAACAACGATGGTGGTTTTTTGAAGAAAAAAAATATGAAAGGTGGTGGTTTTCTGAATTTAGGGTTCCTAATTGTGGTAGTTTCTCTGTAATTTACTCGGTTTCATATTGAATCCTTTCCCCCATAGACTCCTCTTCCTCCTTCTATGTAGCCTTCTTCTTTCCACCCGTGTCGCCCGACCGGTTTTCTCCATCGAGCCCTCGTTCGTGTCATCCACTTAACTCTCACTCCTCCTGTAGCACCGGCGATCCAGCTCCTGCACACACACCCAAACCCCCAACTTTCACGTTGATATTAGGTAATACTCCCTTCATTTTTATTTACTCTGCATAACATTTGACTGAAGTCAAACTTTATAAAGTTTGATCAAGTTTATAAAAAATAATATAAATATTTACCATAACAAATCTATACGATATGAAAGTACATTCAATAATGAATCTAATGGTGTATGTTAACATTTTTATTTATAAATTTTAATCAAAGTTCACAAAGCTTTACTTCGGCCAAAGCTAATACACAGACTAAATAAAAACGGAGGGAGCATATTAATTGCACGTGGATATTAGTTGAGATATTATTTGCGCATTAATTGTATAATTTACATTGATGTTTGAATTTGGTATAATATTAATTGCATGCTAAACATGTTGAACGCTCACCATTTATCAACATAGGTTGTTGAATTGACTTGGTTTGATGGCTGAGATTAGTTGAATCTGCCCATTTGAGTCTTTTTATATTGGTGGCACCGAAAAATTGGCCCGTACGTTGCAACAGGTTATAATTATTCTAGCACGTTAAGTTGTGATTCACATGCTCATATTAATATGATTATGTACACAAATGTTTGTCAAATCTTGCCTGTGATTTACATATCAAATTCAAAAGTTTGTTTTTTGACGCTCTTAGCTCTTATATAGTATGATGTGTTGGGTTATGCATGGTACGTAAATTATGAAATTAACAGAAAAAGGCAAGTAAATTACAATGATACATGAAATTAACATCAAAAGTAAGTGAATTAAGATGAAATTTATGAAGAAATTAAGTAAATTAAGGTGATTGCTTAGTATACATGGAAACAACGGACAAAAGGCATGGTGGAACAATAAAACCGGCTGGATGAAAAACCCGACGGAGGGGCTTGATGAGAGAGGAGGAAGTGGTTGACCAAGTATTCTGACGACAGAAAAAGGAACCTTACGTATGCTTTATGTAAGTAAGAGATGAAGATAAGGACAGAGAGCAGTAGAGATAGAGATAGAGATAAAGATTAGTACAGATATTGATATAGATACAGACACGTCCAAAATTAGGTACATACTCCCTCTGTTCCGAATTACTTGTCACGAGTATGGTATCTAGATGTATTTTAGTTCTAGATACATCCATTTTTGCGACGAATAATTTGGAACGGAGAGAGTATATCTAGATTACCACCATGCTTTATTAAGTTCAGTGAAAATACCCTTTATTGAGAGAGAGAGAGAATCGCAAAACACCAAACGTGCAAGAGTACACCAACACACGAGGAACAAAACGGAGGCGGCAGTCCGATCCAGGTACTCACGACTGACGAGTGAAGACCCACCAACCCGCAACCTCCTTATTTGTACAGATGCATGCACGCGCCACCACGACTCCCTCCATTTCTCCCTCACCTGGTCTGCCCCGGCCATCTCCCCTCCCCTCTCCGGCTCCTCCCCTGGGAAAGCGAGGCGTGAGCGTGACGACCCAGACCCATGGCGCCTCCCCGCCGCGGTCAACGCGCCGCCACCGGCCTCGCCGTCCTCCTCCTGCTCTACGCCATCTCCGCATGCTCGCTCCTCCCCGCCGCCCGCGCCCAGGCCACCGCCTTCACCAGCACCCGCAACGGCAGCGAGTTCAGCACCTTCTCCTTCCCCTCCTTCGGCAACTCGCTGCGGCAGCTCCCCGGCAACCTCACCGTGCTGGGCAACGCCACCGTCAACGCGAACGCCCTGCAGATCACGCCGGACACCAGGAACGACCCGGAGAAGTTCCTCATCAACCAGACCGGCCGGGTCATGTACCCCAGAGCCTACGTGCTCTGGGCCGCCAACGCGTCCAACACCAGCGCCGACGGCCGCCGCCTCGCCTCCTTCTCCACCGTGTTCAAGGTCAACCTCTTCCGCGCGACCCCGTCCGTCAAGGGCGAAGGGTTCGCGTTCCTCATCGCGTCCGATGGCGCCGCCCCACCGCCTCCCGGCAGCCACGGCGGCTACCTTGGCCTCACCAACGCGTCCACCGACGGTAGCGCCGCCAACGGGTTCGCGGCCGTGGAGCTGGACACGGTGAAACAGCCCTACGACCCCGACGACAACCACGTCGGCCTCGACGTGAACGGCGTCCGGTCCAAGGTCGTCGCCTCCCTCACCCCCTTCGGCATCGACCTCGCGACCAACAACACCAAGGACGACGGCAGCCACATGGTCTGGATCGACTACAACGGCACGGCGCGGCACGTGTGGGTGTACATGGCCAAGAACGGGAGCAGGCCGGACACTCCCGTGCTCGACGCGCCGCTGGACCTCTCGAGGGTCCTCCTCGGCAAGACGGCCTACTTCGGCTTCTCGGCGTCCACCGGCGTGCTGTACCAGCTCAACTGCTTGCACAGCTGGGACCTGACGGTGGAGCTTCTCCCCGACGGCAGCAACAAGCAGCCGCTCTCTGGCTGGAAGCTCGGGCTGGCCATCGGCGTGCCGTGCGCGTTCGCCCTGGCGCTCGGGCTGTTCGCCGGCCTGTACATCAAGAAAAGGGGGAGGAGGATCGGGGACGACTCGAGCTCGATGGTCCGGAGCACCATCAACTTCGCGAGCATCCCCGGGGTGCCCAAGGAGTTCGACTACAAGGAGCTGAGGAAAGGGACGGGCAACTTCGACGAGAAGATGAAGCTGGGGCAGGGCGGGTACGGCGTGGTGTACCGCGCCACCGTGGTCGGGGAGCACGGCCGGAGCATGGAGGTCGCCGTGAAGCAGTTCTCCGGGGCCAACACCAAGGGGCAGGAGGACTTCCTCGCCGAGCTCAGCATCATCAACCTCCTCCGCCACCGCAATCTCGTCAAGCTCCTCGGTAAGGAATCGTCTCTCTCTCTCTCTGCTCATCTCTCGATCAAAGATTTCCGTTCATCACTGCTCTGTTTTAGAGTGCTTGATTGATAGATTCTGCAGGGAATTGGTAGGAGTAATCATAGGATATGCCTAGATTTCTTGTACGGAAACGTCTAGTTATCTTTGCAATAGTGCTGATAAAAGTAGCCTAAAAAGAAGCTGCCAAAAGCCCAAAAGGGCTAGTACTTACTACATGAAAGTGAACTTTTGATTATGCCCAATTTTTTTTTGATCGCGTGAAGAATGAGTTGCTCAAGTAAGTCGGAAATGTCAAACGCCGCCTATGGATAGACAAAAGTACAGGCATTTTCAGATTACGTTTCAAAGGATAACGATGCGAGATACTGACGGTATAATAAACCCACAATTGCTTACCTTACCAAGAATTTAGTACTGCTAGTATAGGATAGATTTCAAGCTGACGGCTCCAGTTGGAGTTGGCACACAAATATCAGTGACTAGCTAGTCAAGGTTTGCTTGCTAATATGATATGGTTTGGGATCATGATTGAAACAATGCATATAACAAAATGCCCGGGATGCCAACTTGACGACGCAATGTTTGACCCGTCCACAGTACCTAATGCTTTACTGGCTTTGAGATGTCTAATAAACATTCTGAAGTACTGTTTGGTGGTACTATGGTTCAAACGTATGCCGGGCAAAGGGAGCAGCACTCATCTCTGACTTGGACAAAAGATACAACAGTCTATAATTCTCTAATTAACTGTTCACATTTCTCTAATACAGGTTGGTGCCACCAGGACGGCGTGCTGCTGCTGGTGTACGATTTCATGCCCAACGGCAGCCTGGACAGGCTCCTCTTCGGCGGCGGGCCGGAGGCGCCGGTGCTCACCTGGGGCCACCGCTACAACATCGTCGCCGGCGTGGCGTCGGCGCTCAACTACCTCCACCACGAGTACGACCAGCGGGTGATCCACCGCGACATCAAGCCGTCCAACATCATGCTGGACGCCGCCTTCAACGCGCGGCTCGGCGACTTCGGCCTCGCCCGCGCGCTCGAGACCGACAAGACCTCCTACACCGACAAGCTCGGCGTCCCCGGCACGCTGGGCTACATCGCGCCGGAGTGCTTCCACACGGGCCGGGCCACGCGGGAGTCGGACGTCTTCGGCTTCGGCGCCGTCATCCTCGAGATCGTCTCCGGCCGCCGCATTTCCTGCAGCAACGCCGCCGGGTGCAGCCAGCTGCTGGAGGCCGTGTGGCAGCTCCACGGCGCCGGGGAGGGCCGCATCCTCGAGGCCGTCGACCGGCGGCTCGCGCCCGGGGAGTTCGACGAGGGCGACGCGGAGCGGCTGCTGCTGCTGGGCCTCGCGTGCAGCCACCCCAACCCCGGGGAGCGGCCCAGGGCGCGCGCCATCGTGCAGATCCTGGCGCGCTCCGCGCCGCCGCCGGACGTGCCGGCGTCCAAGCCGGCCTTCATGTGGCCCGCACTGCCGGTCGTGCTCGGGGACGACGACGGGGAGATGGCCGTGTCCGGGACAAGCACGGCCTTGACCTCCTCGTCGTCGTACTACGCCTCGTCCGCCGGGTGGACGACGCAGAACTACCTGCTGACCAGGGAGCACGACGTGGCGGACAGGGACATGCCCACGGCGTGAGTTGACCGCCGGGGAGCCTGCTGCCGCCGTGCCAGGACGTACGAGTGAGTCAGTCAACGGCGAGCGGGATCGATATCGACAAGGAATTAGTCGGTCGTGTGTTCACGATGGTGAGTTCTTGACACCGACGTGGCGAATAAGATGTAGATAGTGATCAGTGTGCATGCCAGGTTGTGATCAAGCTGTGTCTGGATTGGGGAGCTATAGCTTTTTATTTCTGGGTTAAAGTGGGTATACTTGTAGTACAACTTCAATCTGATCTCATTGTTGATTTGCCATTTGCCGTCGTGTCCGATTGCGACTGTGTAAATAGCTATATAGCCGACTTCTCGGTGTTTCTAATGAGAGGTGACCGGTTCTCCGTGCTGGCTTTCAATTGGTAGAAGAGATGATGTTTGTACCACAATACCAAGCAGTGATTTTGTACAGTTAATTTGTTATTATTTGCAATTGCTATTCCTCGTGTAGATGAAACAAGGAAGTGCAACCCCGAGCCGGAAATGGGGACGTTGTCGTCGACCGCGGCTTCCACGACGAGGGCTAGCCAACAATGAGCCGAAGGCGGAGACGTCATAGCATCGCCAGAAAAGGCAAGTCTAGGTTGACGGTGAGGTGCATATGTTGGATTGTTGTCAGCGCTTATGAAGGAGGTTTAGAGGGATGGCCAGGGCATGAAGCGACAAGGAGTGGGGATCGGTCTCTGCCGGAGGTTGGATCAAGAGGGGAGAGCGGTAGGAAAGGGGATATATGGCGCGACACTTGACTAAAGTTTAGAAACCTCCTCGTATTATAGATCTTTTATGCCAAAGCAGGGCCCACTGCAAAAAAATGTAAAATGGTTTATATAGTATGCTTAACACCAGTTGTGTAAGAACCTAATACGATTTTTGAACTACCTATTGCATTTATGATGATATTTATACAAAATTATGTAATTGCCACATGTTTGTATTGATATTTTGAAGCTGTGTTGTTTACACATTGTATGTAAACTTTGGCATCCCAATACCAAGATCATAGGGGCCGTTTGATTTCTGCCTAAGGCAACCCTGCCAACCGAGGACACGCCAAATACTTGGCGATCGATTTGGCCGTTTCAATTTCGTCAGCAAATTGGCATGCATGTGAACTGGGATAGCTGGTGTGGGCTGGACGCACCAATTTATTGGTGCCAAGCCAAACGGCACCCCGAGCCTGGTCAATGACCAAAATTTTGGTCGGGCGGCCGAGGGCTCCAAACCAAACATCCTCGTAGGTCTGCAACAATCCTGTATGGACCTCTTTCTCTCTATCCGGAAATATGCCTTTAATTTCCACATAATGCAGGATTATTCAATGATTATCTGTTGAGCCTGACAATTTGATTCTCTATTGGGAAACTATTCTGTGTATGGTAATTTGTGTGTATGATCATTATACATGACCAATCAAGTGGTGTGCTATTGTTTAGTGCTATGCATGGACGGTTTGATTTGCATGGTTGTACATAAATGGTACGCATAATATCTTAGGCATGGCAGTGTTTTTTTTTTCTAAATGCCATTTAGTTGATGTTACTTTTTTCATTCCTCCAGGCAAACATGTCGGTTGCCGTTCAATCTTCTTGCACGAAGTGCAGCCCAAGGCTGGTGCCACGCCAGTTTTCAGAAGCGTTTGCTCTAACCAGCTGTCGGGCAAACATCTCTTCCTTTATTCTTCTAGAAACTGGCCAAGGTGTGTGAGGGATGGCGCAAACTCACAACCTTCTGAAAGAAGGACAGGCAGGCTGACCACTTGAACTAAAATAGGATTGTGAACATATATGATTCAACTTGCTATATGTTTTGAAGCTAAAAGATTTTGAATTTGATTATTCATTTGAAACTTTTGGCCAAAAAAATCCTATACCATGAAGACATGTGAATGGTAAAATGAAATCATCATTCGGGATGAAAAATGAAAAGAATCTTTATCTTATTGTACAAACAGAGAATTCTATTCTGCATGTACCATGGCAGATGATGACGGGCACTCCTATGTCTCTATTATAGCGAGACATAAGGAGCGCCTATACATCACTTAAGGCGCCAATTGCTTGTTTTGGCGCACAGGTTCGTCCTCATCTTGCCCAATAAATCCGCTCCTGGTTCGGCCGGTTCGCTCGCTTTCTCCTATCCTCTCACTTGATTTCTCTGGTGCTCACGCCTTAAACATCCTCAAATGCTTCTATGTAAAACAACGCACACACCCTTACTTCTTTTGATACTAAATGGGTCGGCCATCAAGCGTACGACATGAGAAGCTTTTAGAAGCATCCAGGTTGCTTTCGAAAGCTTCTAGAGGCTTATGGATCGGTTTTTTTAGGTTTTTCTAGAACGATTTTGTTTGGTATTTAATTTTTCTATTACTTTTTATTCATGTTACTTTAAAAAAATGCACGAACTCTTTTTAGAATCATGTTTTTATTTTCTTCGAAACTAGTGCCCTCTTCCTCCGCGTGTAGAAAAGGAAAAAAATAAATTAATCAAATTACGAGAAGCCTCATAAAGTGCTTTCTTAGGGGTTAAACTTCCATTAGTCCATATTTCTAGAAAAAGTATCTCGTGTTTTTCATTTCCATTCCTACAAGTGTATCGAGCATGTTTATCCGGATCAGGAGGTTTTACATAAATTGCTACGATTGCCAAGTTCGCTTGGCCTAATTTTGAAATTGTCCAAAGTTTTATATGTTGTTTTCATTGCAAAATGATGGGTCTCCTTCCATAACTTTCCCGCCTATGAAATCTTTTGGCTCGGCCGAACCGACATGAAATGAAAGAGAGGAAGGCGTAAGCTATTGGGAAAAGGAATGATAGTTACTTTTTTTTCTCTATAACATGATTCTTAGTTTCTAGTTGGGCCTCTTCGGGACACACTTCAAACCCGATATATTGTATGTATCCTTCACCCTTATTTTAAGTTCAGAGAATCCGCCTTCACCCTTCGGAGAAAACATGAAAAGTCAGATCCCCGCTAGCTCCTTGAAAGAGAGATGTCCTGAACCACTAGACAATAGGGGCATCACTAGACGACAGGGTCATATACAACCGAGAATAATCGAAACTGGATCAAAAAAAGCAGGAATAGCCGGAACAACAAACTAGTAGGAAAGGATCTGTTATTTTGGATTTCTGCCCCAACCTTCATTCAATTATTCAGGCTCCCCACTGCTAAACAACCTAAAAGAAAAAGACAAGACTGGCTCAAAACTTTTTCCCAAATTCGTAAGCTTTTACCAAATACATATATATTTTCAATTTCATGATTTTTTTCAAAATATATGAACTTTTTCAGATTCATAAACATTATTTTCAAAATACAACGAACTTTTTAAAATTCAGAAACTTTTGTTAAAAAATCCGTGAACTTTGTCTCTGAAACCAATAGACTTTCTTTAAAAATACATGAATTTTCTAATTCGTATTTTCTTGTTTCTTTCTCACATTTTTTTAGTATTTTTTCTTCAATTACTTTCTTTTATACTTCCAAAAATTCTAAATAAATATATTACCAAAAACATTTACACAAAACATTTCAGAAAAAACCATCTAACTAAGCATTTTTTAAAGTTTAAGATGTATTGAGAAAATGTTTCTAATGTATACGAAAAAACTATACAAAAAAATATACAACGTGTGTAAAAAGAGTTGATCATGTATTTAAAAAATGTTAATTCGAGCATCTAAAATACGTTGGACAAGTATTTGAAAAAATGTTAATCAAGCATTTGGAAAAAAATGCTAAATGTGTAAATAAAAAATGTTGTCCAAGTATTTAAAAATGTTAATATGGTACTAAGAAAATGTTAATCAAACAATTGAAAATTCTTAAATGTGAATAGATAAAATGTTGACCATGTATTCAGAAAATGTTAAACTTGTATTAAAAAAATGTTGATCAAACATTTGAAAAAATGTTAAATGTGTATAAAAAAAGTGTTGACCATGTAGTAAAAAATGTTAATCTGCTACATGAAAACATTAACCAAGCACTTTTAACATTTATGCAATAAATGTTAATCTTGTATTTGACATGTCTAGATCTTGTATTTGAAAAATGTCAAACGTGTGTAGAAAAAATGTTGACCATGTATGCAATAAACATTAATCTTGTATTTGAAAAATATTAAACATGTAAAGAAATGTATGCGATATATACAAAAAATGTGTATAGAAAAACAGTAAAACACGAGAGAAAACAAAAGAAAAGCGATAAAAATGAGAAAAAAACAAACAAAACAAAAAAGGGAAAGCAAAAACAGAGAAAGAAACAGAGAAAACCGAAGAGAAACAAATAAAAATGAAAGAAAAGAAAAGAAAACCAGTAAAAAAGAGAAAGAAATGGAGAAAAAATGGTGAAAAACAACAAAAAACATGAACCTGGCGGGAACTCGGTGGCTAGCACGGCTATGTAGCAAACAGGAGATCCTGGATTGATCCCTGCGCGTTCCCTTTTTCTACTTTATTTCCTTTTAGTATGCTATAATCGGCCGGCCCGTTACTTTAGACGCTTCAGGCGAGAGCTTCCAGTTCGTGGTTTGCTATGCTTTTTTTTCGCTTATGAAAAAATGGCTAGCAGGTTTTTAGTTTTGATTTTTTTTCTGAAATAGGAAAAGTTCACAGAAAAATTGGTGATACGAAAAATGTTTGCAAATTTGTTTGCAAAAAAGATCATGTCTTTGAAAAAAGTTCACAAATTTGTTAATATGCTCATGAATTCAAAAGTGTTCATGATTTTTGAAATGTTTATGAATTCAAAAAATATTCACAGATTCATAAAAATTTCTCTAACCTGAAATAGTTCATGAATCTGAAAAAAGTTCACGAATATGAAAAAATTACAGAAAATTTAAAAAATGTTCATGAATATAAAAGTGTTTATGAATTTGAAAAATTAGAAAGTTATAAAATGATATTTCAAAATGTTCATTAAAGACAACTAAAATTAAGAAGAAAAAAGGGACTTGTGCAAATAACACATAAATAAATAAAATACTCGGCTGGAAGCTCCTTCATGCTTCCCAAAATTGGCTGAAGGTTTCTTTAAGACAGTAGATGGAGATGCATGTGCTGCGTTGATCAACGATTTTCGCTTCTAACTTCATGCGTACGTCCGCCCATGGCTGTACCTCCTCGAATTAGGAGACCAAAACATAGTGATAACGACCAAAGACACTAGTAGTCTGACCCATTATAGCAAACAGAGTGATATCGACCAAACATGTATTAGGAAAAAGTTCATGAATCTAAAAAGAGTTTGCAGTTTTCCCAAAAGTTCAAAATTTTGAAAAATGTTCCCGAATTCGAAAACATTCATGCATTTGAAAAAAAATCACGTACTTAAATAAAATCTTGGGTTTGCAAAAGTTCACGGGTTTTAAAAAATGGTTCACAAATTTGTAAGAAGTGTGTGCATTTCAAAAATGTTTCATAAATATTAAAAGAGCACACTAATTTGAATTTTTTTTTTACAAATTTGAAAACATATTGGCAGAAAATGAATTTGGGAAAAGTTCACAAATTTGAAAACTTCTACAAAATTTTGAAAATGATCCTGAAGTTGAAAAAAGGCATTAAACAAAAAAAGATAAAAGCAAAAGCAAAAAAAAGAGCAACAAAAGCCTAGAAAAACGAAAAGATAAATGTTTGAATGCCTTTGCTAGTTTTCCTAAAGTCGATGCAAGAGGATGTATACATGGCCTGGCCCATCTAATAGCGATGACTCCCCTCATTAGGAAAAACAATAGTAACAAGCTGCAATCTTGGCGCTCGGAGGTGGAGGCACCTTGGATCTTCAAGACCTCTATGTTCTTCATCAACGTCTAGTGATCATCGTAGTTTTGTGAGAATAAATTTCCTCTCATTTTTCTGGCGGTGCCATGAGGTTAGAGAGTTTTCTGTCCTCACTGATCCAATTTTTTGAATCTGATGAGTTTATGTTGTGTCAAGCATTTTTTGTTGGTCTGATTCTTTATGAATGTGAAATCATTCATCGACATCATGGTGAAATTATAGCGGTTCGGCGGCCTGCACTTCTAGGGGATCATCCCCGGCCCAAGTACATTCATCGATCAAGGCTTTCCATCTTTTTAGATTAACTAAAGGCGCTTTCAAAAACTAATATTGGTAATGTTCGTGTGAGTGAAAGGGTGACAACATTGTTGCTCTAGTTCAATTGCAGCCTCTTTATCGAAGTCTTTAGAGTATTTCTTCGAGCAGAGTTTGATACTGCGAAGAAGGTGTTATCAAGAGATTTCATTATAATTCTTACTCATAAGATTTACTTTGTATTTTCTTGGATCTTAGGTCCAAATCAGCAACAAGGTTTGAACTTGCAATATTTGCGTACGAAGGGAACAACACTAACCACTAGGCTATCTTCCACGCTTGTGCACACTTGCTTTTTTTTCTTTGTTCAGCTGGTGGAGTTCTTTCCCGGTTTTTGGTTAGTGATGGTTTTATTTGGGTTTTCTTTTTCCTTTTCCTATTTTTTTCTTAAATGTGCGGATTTTTGTTTCCAAATTAATGAGGTTGTTTTCAAAATTGATTAGCATTTTTCAAATTCATCATTTTTCAAGTTGGATGAACCTATTCTCAGTTTTTGAACTTTTTTTCAAAATAAATGAGCTTTTTCATCAAAATTGATGAACTTTTTTAATTCAATGAACCTTTTTTCAACTCGGTGTTTTTTTCTCAAAATTCTGTTGAACTTTTTTTTCGAAAATTGATGAAGTTTCTCAAATTTCCATGAACATTTTTACAAAATTTTGGAACTTATTTTAGAATCGATGAACTTTTTTTGAATAGGGCAACGTTTTTTTTTTTGCATGTTCATGAACTTTTTTCGAAATTTGTGAACTTTCATTTTTTTTAAAGAAAATCACTTATGAATGGCCATAGTTGTTATTAAAGTACTACTGCTGCCTCTGTCACTTGCAACCAGAAGCTCCAGTGGTTAGCCAAACACCTGTATGAATCTAGGGTATGAGTTCGATTCCTGGTGGCAAGTTTTTTTAACACCTTTCTGTGCACTGCGCCTTCATCGGCCGGCCTACTAGGCGCTTTAGCAAGCGCTGGCTGGGTTCTGCATAGGGGTGCAGAGCAGCGCCCGAACCCGGCCCGCTTGATATAGAAAATTGAAATTTTTAGTTATAGCTTTGATTCCAGTACGCCTGTACAATTTGTGCTAGTTTAGCACATTGGCGGGCTTTTGCATGTTCAATAATGTACATTTGAAGGAAATAATACCGCATTTCAAAAATATGTTTTGACATTTTAAAAAAACATGTATATAATGTAAAAAATGTTCACGAGGTTTAAAAAAATGTTTCTTGCCAAATAAAAAATGGTTTAGAATTTACATGGAAAATGTTTAGCATGTTTCAAGAAATCTTTGAAACATATATTTGAAAAAATGGTACATCTTGTATTTAAAAAATGTCAGCATGTATCAAAAAATGTTCCACGTGTATATGAAAAATGTACATGTGTTTGGGAAAACATTGACATGTATTTTAAAAAAGGAAATGATAAAGAAAAAAACTAGAAAAATGGAAGAAACCGGCGAAGAAAAAGCACATGAATACCGAAGAAACACAAGAAACTGGTGAAGAATCACAAAAGAAAACAGAAATATATAGAAACTGAGTGATGAAGCACAAAAAAGGTGTAAAAACAACGAAAATCAAATAACGAACAAACATAATTGAATTGAAAAACAAAGTGTACATCCATTACTTGGCCGGCCCATTAGCTGCACGCTCTAGGCGCGACAGAGCTACATTTCGCAGTAGCTGAGATATAGCTCTGGTGGTTCGACATGAAGCATGCCGTGACTTCCTATCCCACGCATAGGGGATGTCGGATGGAGAGAAAACACGCACCCCGTGCAAACGCTCATATCAGTCGGCTCATATGCGGACAGCATGCGCTACAGGTACGTATAGGGCTTAAAAAAATCAAGTTCTTTTTATTTTGATGGCTTTCTATTAAAAAATCAGGTACGTATAGGGCTTAGAAAAATATTCATGAATCAAGAAAATGTTTTGAATTTCAAAAAAGGATCGCACATATGAAAAAAATACCAGCAAATATGAAATAAATATTCATGAATATAAAATTATTTGTGAATTCAAAGTAAATCGTGGATTCAAAGTTCTTGAGTTTGAAAAAATGTTTGTGAGATATAAAACAGGAATTTAAAAAAGATCACGAATTTTTTTTTATTCATAAAATATTCTGGAATTTTAAAATAGTAAATATAGTGAGAAAAATAGAAAAATGAAAAGGTAAAATAGGAAAAATGCAATAAGTAGAGAGAAAAACGATGTGAGAAAAAAAACTATGGTGAGTCGCCCCACTCCTGCGTGGAGGTGTGTGTTTGGTGTGTACTGCCAACCTAAGTGCGCAATAGCAAGAAGATTATACAAAGTATGATTGTGACCTTATGGGCAATATGGGCATCACATCGGAAAGTCATCCGCGAACACATATACCAGATTCCATATGCAATCCGGCCAATGCTTCATCGATTCATCCTTGGATGAGATCAAAGTGCTTTAGAAAACTGGTAGCTACGATGACGGCCACTTCGTCAGCACTGAGACCAAGGCATTGGCTTCCTCCACTCGAGGACCATGCGAAGGTGAATGTGGACGCGGCACTAGCCAGGTCAGGAAGTCATGGGTCTATAGCCGCTATATGCAGGGACCAATCAGGGTCATACTTGGGAGCTTCTACCATGAACAGGTGATCCAACAACACTTGAAGCATTGGCGGTGAGAGAGTCTCTAGGACCGCAATGGCATCGGATTGCAAGGTGGTAGTCGATGCAATCAAAGAGGGAAGCGAAGAAGTGTATGGAGCAGTTATACATGAAATCATAGATAGAGCCATCTCTCCTAATTCTTGGTTTTATAGTCATGAGTGTAACACCCCGAGAATCATGCTACAGTAATCTCCTCAAATGGTGCCATGTCATCAAGTTTGACTAAGCCAAATTGCCACTTGTTAAAAAAACCAGAGTCTAATTCAAATTTAAATTTCAAGTCAACATAATTATTTCTTCAAACGGTAAAACAAAAATGTTTACTCGGTTGCAAAAATTCACTAACTAATTGTCTTGAATAAACCAATATTATTTGAAATTTTAAAATGCCCCTAACCTATTTAAAATGATGCCCAAAATAACATTTTAATCCATTTGCATTTATGAAAAATCCAAATGAATTCAAATGCTCACCAAACCTTTTTATGGCGGTACTAAATATTGCAAAGTATTTAATGTGGCTAGTGGCACATTTTACAAAGGTCATTTGGTGCTCCAATTAAGTGCAAAACAGAGGCAAATGAAATGAAACAGAAAAGGGGCAAAGGAAAAGGCCTAGCCGCTACCGAGCCACTGGACCTAAGTGCTACAGTGCACAAGGCCCAGCTCACACTAGTTTTCTTCAAGCTGTAGCAGGGAGGCATCATGAAGCACATCCACGGACGCCATGGCGTCGTGGCGTGCATCCACGCCCCCCTCGCCCTACTTAGCAGCGGCACCACTTCCCTAAACTCTAGCTCGACTCTCTTTCACTCCCCCACCCTCTCCCAGCTCTGGTTCGAGATTGCCACGGCGCACCAGAGCTCGTCGTCGTGAACCACCACATCCACCGGCCACCTCTAGTTGCGCCACTGTGTCCAGGAGAATCGTCGGCTTCGTCTTCATCAGCCACGGGCACGGATTCAAGCAACACAGCGCGACATCGTCGGGATCGAGCCGATCCCCTCCTCTGCATCACCGGCGCGCCATCGCGTCGATCTACTTATCTTCGACCGTCCCCGGCAACCCCGAGCCTTCCCCGAGCATCACAGTGAGCTCCGCCTCAATCCCTTTTTCCTCTAGGCGTCGTTCTCGTTCTCTTGCCGCCATTCCACGAGATCCGCTCCGGCCACCGCATCAACTCGTCGTAGTCGTCGTTTTGGTCTGCCTCAGCTTGCACCCACGGTGTGGATCAATGCGGCGCCTCGCACTGGTTTCGTAGGAGCTTGCGCCGCTCCGTTTGGCCGCCCGGAGCTCACTCCCGCGCCGTCTCCGTCATCGGCGAGCATGCACTTGTGCGCCATGGCCGTGCCCCG